>NC_068282.1:42696319-43003424 GCF_025860055.1 Xyrauchen texanus | reverse complement strand
ATGTTAAAGAAATGAAACCTTTTTATAAAGTATTACCAAAAATACATTAATTGTGAATTGCTAACATTGATTTGGTTTGAAAACAGTTATGAATAGTTCTGTTGTCAATAACAAAAGGACATTGTGACATACTAGCAACCAATAAAAACCATGAGAGCATCACACACAGTAGATATATGTTAAAAAATAAGAAATAAATATCCATTACAAGCTCTAAATTGGCTCCAGTGAGAAATCATTCATATCTATGATTTGTTTGCTGTCTTTGCCATTTTGCTGTAACACAAATCACTAATTATTAAGCATATGCTTGAAGATACAATGCCGTTAAGGTTCAGTTGTAATTTCTGTGATTTTAGTGGTATTGTGACCAACATTAATCATATTTAAATTGGGATCCTCACATAATAGCTAGGATGAGTGACTGATGAGGTATCGAGAGCACCTGGAGAGCCGCATGTTTGACACTATGAGTGCTGAAGAAAAAGTAAAGCGCTCATGATTGCTCAAACAGTCTCTATCGCTCCACACAATGTCTGATTGTGACTACTCATGTTATATCACATGTACTTAGATTTATATTTGCATGTTTATTTGTTTAATTTGTTTTTATACCTGTTAGCCCTTTATCCTCTTCCTGCTCACTGTACAGCAAGTCTGAATAACTACCTTATTGACCCTAGAAAATGGGCAACTTATTCATTCACATGTAATTCTTACACATTTTTAAAAACAAAATGGAATATTCATGTGAATTACATAATTTCTGAAAGTTTAAATTTGTGAATGCTTGGAACTCTGTCATGCTTCAAGGGCTGAGCATGCATTCATTTATTAGAGGAGCTGTTTATGTGTGATTCCCTGCGTGCTGCAAAAAAGATCGGCCATAAATCTAGGCACGATTGCCGATCACGGATTTAAGACTAATATCGGCCCATTTCAATCGGTGGCCCATCGATTGATGCACCCCTAATTTAACACATTTGATATATATATATATATATATATATATATAATGGTCAATTACATCAAATAAAAGACTGGAAAAATGTTGTTAAATCATGTTTTTTTTTTCCCCCTTTTCTTTGAAGTACATTCTGGTAAGAAAGTGTCTTCCAAGAACATAATTATAGAACCTCTTGCTAAGGTGTAATAAAGATGTCCATTTACATCAATGAGATTAAATGGAGAACAAATGGACACTTCTGCTTCTCAGATATTGCTCCTGAGCAAAGCACTAGGCTAAGTTACTAAGTATGTTTCAGTCAGATTTATTACAAAGACAAAGTTGATTTTTCAATTAAACATAATTGACAACACAGTTTAATTGCAAGATTGAAAAATAATTTGACTGAAATTACTGTCAATTGAAACAAAGCTGGAGGTGTTGTTTTGATTTTGAGATGAAGGATTGAATTAGAACAGACAAAAAGCAGACTTTGTGCATTCCACCAGAGAGAAAAAGTGGCAATCAGGGAAAGGCACAACACCAACATTCTTGTCCTTGACGTGTGATTCATAGAAAGGGGGAAATAAAAAGCGCAACATGCCATTTTCTGCCATTCTAGGTCACAAATGTGTGTGTGTACACATCAAAAGGAAATCAGAATGAACCTTCTTTACTTTTGATTGTTCCTGGTCTTACTGTGCACAATTTATCAGTGCAGTTAATAAAAAACAAAAAGTATTTAATTAATATCAAATAGCATCTTGTGGAACGGAGGAGGGCCGGGCTAGAACAATGCGCGCCTGACCCCAATCAGCCTGATGGGACACGTGAGGGATAAAGGCTGCTGGTGACGACAGTTCAAGAGAGAGAATTACGGGCAGTTGCCCTGTTTGTGTGTCTTTTTATTTAATTAAATATGTATATTGTTAAGCCGGTTCTCGCCGCCTCCTTTCCCTTTAACCCCCTTACACATCTAAAACAACTTTTTCTTTTACTGTCTGATTTCACAAATCTGTACTTTTCAACCCCTGTCCAACAACCACTGGAGTCCATTCTCATATGTAATGCCAACTTTTCATGATCCAGAGAATTTCCAATCATGTCCAAATCTACATGATTCTCACACAGAAATTAGCCAGAGAATGGTTGTAAAATTGGTTGTGAATAGCGCTGAAGTCATGTTGACTTTAAAGACTCCATCAGGGCTCGATAATAAGGATAGCACGGGGCCAGTGTGAGAGATCTTCGGGCCAGTTGCTACAGCCATGGCCAAAAGTATTGGCAGTTACACAAACTTTTCATAAAGTTTTCTGCTTCAGTTGTTGTGGTGGTGTTGATTCACATTGTTTCTAGATTATTGTGCAGTGATCAGATGCATTTTAAATGATTGCAAAAAGCTTCATTTGCCAGAATCTTTTACTTTATCACAAAATCCCAAATTTCACAGTTTTTTGGCCCTGGCATAAAATGACCGGCTAACATCATTTCACTAATCATATCGGGAAGCACCTGGGAAAGTGTGAACAAGTACTAGTTAGGTGTAATCACACTATCATTCTGATTGGATTATAAGAGCAGACTGATTGCTATAAAAGGAGGGAAGAAGTGCTTCCAATCACTGTGTTCTTGTTAGCAATGTCACCTCTAAAGAAAAATGTGCAGCCATCATCGCTTTGCATCAAAATGGCCTCACATGCGAGTGATGGTGGCGTAGTGGGCGAAGGCATATAACTGTTAATCAGAAAGTCACTGGTTCGATCCCCACAGCCACCACCATTTTGTCATTGAGCAAGGCACTTAACTCCAGGTTGCTCCAGGGGGGTTGTCCCTGTAATAAGTGCACTAAGGTGAAATAAAATATTTTTTGGATAAAAGCGTCTGACAAATGCATAAATTAATAAATGAACATGCAAGGAAATTAATGACAAAAATATTGCACCTGAAGGAACCATTTACCCAGATCATCAAGAACTTCAAGGAGAGAGGTTCAACTGCAGTGAAGAAGGCTTCAGGACGTCCCAGAGAGCCCAGCAAGCACCAGGACTGTCTCCTCCTGAGGAGTCTGCTACGGAATCATGTCACCACCAATGCAGAGCTTGCTCAATATTGGCAGCAGGTTGGTGTGAGTGCATCTGCATGCACAGTGAGGTGTAGACTTTTGGACATTGGCCTGGTGTCAAGAAGGGCAAAGAAGCCACTTCTCTCCAAGAAAAACATAAAGGACAGACTGAAATTCTGCAGGAAGTACAAGGATTGGACAGCAGAAGACTGGTGCAAAGTTATTTTCTCTGATGAAGCCCCCTTCCGATTGTTTGGGACATCTGGAAAATCTATAGTCTATAAGAAGAAAAGGTGAACGCTACCATGAGTCCTGTGTCGTGCCAACAGTGAAGCATCTTGAGACCATCCATTTGTGGGGTTGCTTTTCTTCTAAGGGAGTGGGCTTTCACAATTTTGCCCCAAAACACTGCCATGAATAAAGAATTGTATCTAAACGTCCTGCAAGAGCAACTTCTCCCAACGATCCAGGAGCAATTTGGTGATGATCCGTGCATTTTCCAGCATGATTGAGCACCTTGTCACAAGGCAAGAGTGATAATGAAGTGGCTCGGAGATTATTACATTGAAATGTTGTATCCGTGGCCAGGCAACACCCCGGGTCTTAATCCCATAGAGAACCTGTGGTCAATCCTCAAAAGGCGAGTGAACAAGCAGAAGCTCACAAATTGTGATGAACTCTGAGCACTAATAAGGCAAGAATGGATCACCATCAGTCAGGATTTGACCCAGAAGCTGATATCCAGCATGCCAGAGCGAATTGTGGATGTTATGAAGAACAAGGGTCAACTCTGTAAATATTGACTCTTTGCATATATTGAATGTTTTTGCCAATAAAAGCCTTTAAAATGCATGAAATGCTTTTCAATGTTTTCCAGTATACCATAGAAACATGTGAAAAAAATAATCTACAAGTACTGAAGCAGCAAACTTTGCAAAACACAAAGTTTATGTCACTGCCAATACTTTGGCCATGGCTGTAGAACTGTCACTTGCCCGATCGGGCAATATTATGTGCAAGAAAACAACAAGTGAGAGAGCGCAACAATTAAACTGAGCGAACAAAGTATTCTAACCAATGAGTGAGCATGATTTGTATTTATCTCATAAAGATGCGCTAGCGCATAATATACTGGACGTGCCAAGTCAGTCACGTGCATGCGCAAGATCGTGCAGACACCGAGTGCACTCTCCTAGCACTGTCCTCGCTCTTTTCCAAGTGTCTTTGCAGCAGCTATTACCATGGTGTAGAAAATAGAAGGAAAAAAACCCCACTTAATGAATTTCGTAGCAGGATTGCACGTCATGCGCAACATTTTAGGTATCCCTGCACATTCTGTGTTCACAGTGCACTAAATCCCCACATTTTTCATTTTTACATATTGGTGAAAAGCAGTAATCCACACATTGGAACACAAAAAAATCAACAGTTTCATTCTACAGGACTGAAAATCCATGTCTCTCCATGCATAATGTCGCATCATCATCTCTCTCTGTCCAGCGTAAACTGTTTAATATGCACGTGCTCTCGTAAAGGGACATAGCGCTAGTTTTATTCCTACTGTAAAAAAAAACTATTCTCATTTATTTTTTAGATGAAGTGTGAATGAGACGTAATTAACTTTGTAAAACCCCAGTTATACACCTGGAAATCACAAGCTGCTCAATATTCAAAATGTAAGTATACATTTAATTAGGCTAGTTTCAAAACGTAAACATTAATTCGGCATGATAATGGCGTTTGATGTATAAAGCAGCAAGATCACTATAGCTACTAGGGTTATTATTTATATATTATGTTATTATTATATACAGAGCTGTTTGCTGCAGGTTGAAGATGAATATTCGAAACGGTCTACTTCATATCATCCTCATGAAAAGCCAGTTACATTTCTGGACCGTACAGGTGTTTTTGTGCTTTTGTGAATCGGGCTGTTTTGGTCTTTTAGGTTGTCTGATTGCATGTTATATACAGATTCTTAATTCACAGATCGCCAATATCCCCCTAGTGTATATTACACATCAAGCGATTGTTACGTTCAGCCAATAATCACATCTTTTACTCAGTGATTAAATCTTTGATACTGTGTGTGAATATACTACACATGGCCAAAAGTTGCATGACTAAATGGGTGACTGAAAATCCATCATCTGCACAACAGAACTCTTTGCTTAAAAACACACAGGTTAATGGCAGGAAGGCTGAGGTTAATATGATGTATTTATGAATTTATATATGTAAAGCACTTATATGGGATTACATAAGGCATAAATCATATCTTATAAATTATAAATGTGATTCAGTTTGGGGGGACATTGTCTTAAAAACAATATATGTCAAAAAAAAATATCTTCGGACACATTTTTAAAGCCATGATGGTAAAAACGGCTATTTATCATTTTTGTGTTTGGGCCAGTGAAAATCTGAAGCACTGTTCCGACCGGGCCAGTAGAAAAAATCCTTAGCATAGAGCCCTGTCCATGGAATAAAAAATTTAGTTTTGTGGCTTTTAGTCTACATGTAATACCTTTGGAGCCGTCTGCATGCTACATTACTCCTAAAAATGTACAAAATCCAACTATTTACCTTTTTCCTGAATGCAGAGGTGTTCCATATTGCATAATGGAAGACTGATGTCGTATGTTCTTAATGGATTTTATGGTTTTAATGTGAGGGAAAAAAAAACATGTTGATGGTGCCAATATTTCAATAAGTCTCAGTGCCTCACCCATCAAAGTTTATGGAGTTGATTGATGACATGAAGCTATGGAGGTGAGTTTCGTTGGTATCATTAGTTATGACCGCCAACAACACAAGCTGACCCTGAACTAATTTTTCTCCAACTTAAAGCGGTTGTTGTTCTCCTTTTGGAATGCTTGTATTGGTAGTTTTACATCGTTTCTTACATAGACTGGCATCAAAAAAACAGTCCAGCTGCAATTAGAATCATCATGCGCCCAATGGTTGGTCAGGTAAACTGAATATATGCATTGAACATTTACAGTTTTTCCTCTTCCAGGAAAATGGCATTGACTCATTTTGCACTTCTCAGATTTTTGTCCAATTAAAAACTCTCTAGAATGAGTGTTCCTCCTAATACCACCTAAACCAACTTGCAAGTAGCCAGTCATGGATCATGGGTGTGACATAATGGGCAGAATTTTGTACAATCAAAAGCTCTCTAGAATAAGTGTCCCTTATATCATGGTTTATGGCTGTGCCTGTTATGTAACTAAAGCCTATTGGCTATTAGGAAATAAAAAAAGGATCGGCCCTTCGATTTGTCCTGCCCAAACTTTGTTTCAGTAAGAAATACTTCAACGCAGGAAAGAAAAGCATCTCGTAAGGCCATTTCATGGGGTTTTTATAGTCATGCCTTTGCAGCTTTCTCTTGAAATAAAACTGACCATAATCTTTTTGTAGCTAACTGTTCACTTGATAGTATCATTTGCATGGGTGACAAATTAATGATACTGAACTTGATTGAATTTCCCCAAGATATCTGAGATCTGTTTTGTCATGGTAGCATGATAGCATGGCAGTATCATGCAGAAGCACTTTGCACACTTTGCTCCTGGAGCACTGTGGTTGTGGTTATCTCACCATGACTCAGAAGTCGCATCTAGATCCGTGGCCTTTGCTCGCACATGGCTGTTTCTCACAAGCTGTTCAAACAAAGCTTTGCAGCTTGGCTTGATAAATAAAAATTGTGACAATTTCGATGCCTCAAATGAATCTGTGATGAGACTGGATTTGAGGAAAGTTATCCTGTATGACTCCAGAAGATTACAAACATCCTACAGATTTACATTTTGTGGAACCTACCAAAACTGTAGCAGCTTTCTGCAATGGGAAAGTGCATTTTGTACAGAATTTATATGAAATTCTCCTATGAATCAGAGGATTTTATTTCTTTTCTAGTTTATAATTAGGTAAACTGTCATTTTAAGCATTTTGATGAGTGTTGACCTTTCCAAATGTAGCTTAATTTCCTTTTTCTACCGTTTCTATTTATTTTATTTTTTTTAATGCAACATTTTCTACCACTTTAACAAACATCCTAAATTGATTAGATGAAGCTTGCTCAGATAATGCTGTGATTCCATGCTGTGGAATATTTGAGGAACTCCTGCTGGTATTTCGAATAAACAGTGCAGCTAAATTGTGTTAAATCTGATTGTCTCATTGGCTCTACAGTTATGTTGGCAGATGATGGCAGCACTTCAAGCACCTACAAACTTGTTAGTGGGAATCTCAGCTTGATGATTAGCTGACTATCTGACTTATTGACTCACCATGACTTAACCTTTCTGTTTCTGTGCTTGTGCAGGGACTCATCCCCGGTAACTGATCTACCATCACCAAACAAGTCTTACATCTGTTCCACTTTGCTGCTTATTTGGGCCAAGAACCGCCCACTTAGACAAGAAGTTACCATCTGACCGATATATGAAATGACCAACCATGGTTCGTAGAAGTTTAGGAGCAGGTAAATCTAAAATCTCAATTTCACAACTAGAGGTCAACCGATAGGTGGTCGAAAAGGCCAATAACCGATTAATCGGTCAATAGTTTTTAAAATATATTTACTTAATGTTAGAAACATTTCTTAGACATTCCTTACTGTGACCGGCACAGACACAGAGGCTGCAAGAGTCCAAAATGAGTCAAATCCCAGATGCGTGTTTGTTGAGCAATCAAAATTCCAATAATTATAAAAAAAATTAAATCAAGATTTGGTGAATACCATGGGACTTTTAACTACAAACAAGCCCACAATAAAGACATAGAGGCTGCAAGAGTCCAAAATGCACTTTCAGCATTGAGGATCCACACGCAACTGAAAGGCAAGGCAGGCAGCTACCACTAGATGGCAGTCGCAGAGAATTACCGAGTTGGTGTTCTGTTTTGGCATTCTCCCGAAGAACCTTTAAAACATGGATAATACCATTTTAAACCAACAAGCTGGTTGGGTAAGTAACACTAATCTTTTTTTTCTTTTATTGCATACTGAAAAGAAGAAAAAAAAAGTAACTTCCTATAGACTAGCAAGTTAAAAACAATATACATTTGATATATTTGACATATTAATTACATTTTATAAATATTCATTTGATGAGATATTAACAAAAACATGTTGGCTCTTCATTATGTATGTTAGATTATTGTTTAGAGTGCGAGCTGATCAGGGAGGAGAGAATGTTGGCGTGGCTCGTCTGATGATTTCTGTACGTGGAGAAACTGCAAGAAAAACAAAACTAAGGACACTTGTGACAAATGTCAAAAGGTAGTGTGTGGGATCTACACATGGAAGGTAGAGAGTACATGTGTTGAGTAATCGATCCACAAGCGTCAGTGAATGATGTGCGGGGTTTGCCCCCAAAACAGCCAGATGCCTTGTTCAAGTGAGCCCAATTTTAGGAGAATTTCTTCATAATGATTTTACAGCATGATATTTTTGCTCACAGTAAAACAAATATTGCTTTCTAAATCAGTTCGTTTTCCCACAGTTTAGCGAATGTTCATATTCTTTATTAACCGTTTTGGCCATTTTGGGTTAGGACTATATGTGTTTCATAAATGTCTAAAGTTTTTACTATGCATTGAAATACACTTTGGTGATGTTTTTATAAGCTATTGTATTGATTTGTTTTTATTTTACAAAGAAAATAATTTAATATAAATAATCAAAGTTGCATCTGTAATCAGCTACAGTAGCAAGTTCTGTGATTTTCGATGAACTAATACATTTTCACATTCATTAGAATTTAAATTTCGTGTCCTGGTGTTTATTATTAATATAACAGATTAATTTATTCATGGATTTCGATTCCAGTGGTGGCTGCATAGGATTGTTTCCAATTCGTGTTGTCCAAACATTTCCAATAACTCCAAAGCATTTGTACAAAAGTCCAAAAGTCAACATGTTTTGAAAAAATATAGATTTAATAATTTCCCAAATTCACAACATGTTTTTATCTAACGAAATATTCTGCCTCAATCCATGTTTGTTGGCGTTTAGACTTTCAAAAACATTTTCACTGTGGTGAAAAAACTTGCTGGACACAAAGCTGAGCCACGCACCTTCCGGGGCAGTCTAGCAGCTAATATACATATATTTTTTGTATAGTCTAGCACTATTATATATTACAAAAAAGATTGTATTATATTGGACTATCTACGTTAGCTTAGCTCCGTGCTCCATTTAATCCATATTATTCTATTTTATTCTAATTGAGGATTTTGTTCGAGGATTTTGACATTTTTTAGGGTGATGACGTCATAAAATATGACGACAGACATTAGAAGCTTCATTCTAAAACCTCAATAGAAGTGTCGAATGTAAATATGACATGACATTTGGTACAGTCTAGTATGAACGGTCAGAATGACCGCTATGGCCATTCTAGTAGTTATAGAATTTCCACGAGCATCTTCCTAATGGTCGGAGCCCCCGAAGTGACCTGTGCAAAAAAAAAAAATCTAAGAGACTTTTGCGTGCGCACGCGTTACAGTTTCCGGTCTGTGTATAGCTCTTTTCCGATTGCGTCATTGCCATCATTCATTTACTCAAAGAGACTGAGAGCATGGATGCGCATGAATTTATAGAGATATATTTTAAACTTGGCCTTCAAAGACATTACTGTCTATGACATTTATAATACTGTCATGGCTGAGACACACTTTGATCTTCCAAAGGACACTAATCAAGCAATTGACTTGTACTTGCATTTAACACTAGAACTACCGGAATTCTATAACTACTAGAATGGCCATAGCGGTCATTCTGACCGTTCATACTAGACTGTACCAAATGTCATGTCATATTTACATTCGACACTTCTATTGAGGTTTTAGAATGAAGCTTCTAATGTCTGTCGTCATATTTTATGACGTCATCACCCTACAAAATGTCAAAATCCTCGAACAAAATCCTCAATTAGAATAAAATAGAATAATATGGATTAAATGGAGCACGGAGCTAAGCTTAACGTAGATAGTCCAATATAATACAATCTTTTTTGTAATATATAATAGTGCTAGACTATACAAAAAATATATGTATATTAGCTGCTAGACTGCCCCTTAAGGTGCGTGACTCGCTTTGTGTCCTGCAAGTTTTTTTCACCACAGTGAAAATGTTTTTGAAAGTCTAAATGCCAACAAACATGGATTGAGGCGGAATATTTCGTTAGATAAAAACATGTTATGAATTTGGGAAATTATTAAATCTATATTTTTTCAAAACATGTTGACTTTTGGACTTTACAACGCTCTTGAGTTATTGGAAATGTTTGGACAACACGAATTGGAAACAATCCTATGCAGTCACCACTGGAATCAAAATCCATGAATAAATTAATCTGTTATATTAATAATAAACACCAGGACACGAAATTTAAATTCTAATGAATGTGAAAATGTATTAGTTCATCGAAAATCACAGAACTTGCTATTGTAGCTGATTACAGATGCAACTTTGATTATTTATATTAAATTATTTTCTTTGTAAAATAAAAACAAATCAATACAATAGCTTATAAAAACATCACCAATGTGTATTTCAATGCATAGTAAAAACCTTAGACATGTATGAAACAGATATAGTCCTAACCCAAAATGGCCAAAACGGTTAATAAAGAATATGAACATTTGCTAAACTGTGGGAAAACGAACTGATTTAGAAAGCAATATTTGTTTTACTGTGAGCAAAAATATCATGCTGTAAAATCATTATGAAGGAATTCTCCTAAAATTGGGCTCACTTGAACAAGGCATCTGGCTGTTTTGGGGGCAAACCCCGCACATCATTCACTGACGCTTGTGGATCGATTACTCAACACATGTACTCTCTACCTTCCATGTGTAGATCCCACACACTACCTTTTGACATTTGTCACAAGTGTCCTTAGTTTTGTTTTTCTTGCAGTTTCTCCACGTACAGAAAACATCAGACGAGCCACGCCAACATTCTCTCCTCCCTGATCAGCTCGCACTCTAAACAATAATCTAACATACATAATGAAGAGCCAACATGTTTTTGTTAATATCTCATCAAATGAATATTTATAAAATGTAATTAATATGTCAAATATATCAAATGTACATTGTTTTTAACTTGCTAGTCTATAGGAAGTTACTTTTTTTTCTTCTTTTCAGTATGCAATAAAAGAAAAAAAAGAAAAAAAGATTAGTGTTACTTACCCAACCAGCTTGTTGGTTTAAAATGGTATTATCCATGTTTTAAAGGTTCTTCGGGAGAATGCCAAAATGTCCATTATCACCTGTTCTCAAACCAGGGCAGGCCAACTCGGTAATTCTCTGCGACTGCCATCTAGTGGTAGCTGCCTGCCTTGCCTTTCAGTTGCGTGTGGATCCTCAATGCTGAAAGTGCGGAAAACAAGTCTCAAAATCCAAATGAATCGAACAGGATCGACTCGAACAAGGAATCAATAAATGCACGCGTGTCGCCTGATCCAGAAATGCACGGATTCCTTTTTGCATGCGGAAATTGTCACACTTTAATACAAAGCAGAACATTTATACTCACAAACATGACTTTGTTTGTACAAATTGCTGCACATTTATGTAATTCTTAATTCTACAGACACCGGTTGAAAAGCATTTGTTTCATTGTATAGTGACACACATTTACGAATCGTGTTCACGTTAATGAATAGCACTGGCTTGTTCGTTAGTTGTGTGTGTGTGTATGTGTGAGTGGAATGCTGTAAACTGCGAAAAGGAAGTCTCAAAATCCAAATGAACCGAACATAATCGATTCGAACAAGATGTCAATAAATGCACGCGTGTCTTCTGATCCACAAATGCACGGATTCATTTTTGCATGAGCAATTTTTGATTTATTAATGTAGAACAGACCATGTTTATTTGCAAACATGTCTGTATTTGTACAAATCGCTGCACAATCATTCAATCCCGAATTCCACAGATTCAAATCAAATGGCATTTGTTTGTGGTTAGTAAAATACATTCACAAAATGTATCTAGTACATGAATAATTGTGTGTGCATTCATTAATAATAATGAGATTAATATCATTCCATATCCAAACTCCTCACCTTTTGGAGAAATTTGCCATTTTGAAAGCATAATCGGTCACTTTTGTGATTGTGAAGAGCAATGATTAATGTGCAAAAGTGACTGATATTTATAGGCGTTAAGGGTCTTTCACATGACTCGCGTCAGCTCTGCAGAATACATTTGAAGTGACTTTAAACCAAAGTGTTTTTCAAACACATGTTTTTGCTTCACCAACAATGACTTTGAGAGTACTAAGCAACAAGAAATATTTAAAAACGGTCCAAATTTGCATTGAATGTCTCATAATTTCTTTTATTACCTTATCGTTTACAAAAATCAGAGACCCCAGTTATTGAACTAATTTAAATTCACCAAGAAAACACTTAGACCTAAACATAAACGAGTACTTTTATTACTTTCTGCTATCAAAGCAACTGCAAGATTTTTTTTTTTCTCTCCTCAAAATACATGTTTTAAATGTTTATTGTGCACATCTCCCACTTTTTTACATAGCAAACTGGTAAAATCGCCCCTCTGGGACACTTTCTGCAGCTCTTGTCATGTGGAGGTCAATATGGCGCTTGACACTGGGTTGAGCCTCCAGAACCAAATTAAAACTGCCACGAGAAGTCGTCTGTCCGAGGCAAAGATGCCAAATCTAATGACAGTTGCCTCCGCATCAGTCTCCCTTTATGCGTTTGATTAAGTCGATGCGGACAGGAGGAAGATTTGAGTTGTCGATTGAGTTCTGTTCAGTTCATTTGTTTACGTGTTTTGTTATAATATTTTAATCGTATTACTTTTTTTTATATTGCGTTGTTCATATGTCGTGTTTTAGTGGCCTCCGCTGTCACTGCAGGGGGGAAAAAAACATTAATATGCTTAGTGTGGTGTTTCAGTTTCAGTTTATCTGTTCTCTTCATAAATAAATAAATGCATAATCTGCTATATTCTCGTCCTATAAATTCATGATTAAAAATGTGAACTAAAATAAAAGCTTTTAAATGTCTTATTATCATTAAAATATGAAAATTTAAATGACTGGTAATATTAGATTATGGCAGAATTTTTACGACCCAGTCCGTCAAAGTGACGGACGATGAGAAAGTCTAACACAAGCACTGGATGTTGTTGTTTTTGTTGTTGTTTTTTTTCATAGCCGAATTTCAAACATTAAAGATAAACGTGTTACTAAGACGGACAGAAATCATGGACAAGTTCTTGAAAAGGAAACATATTGATGATAGTTAGCCTACGTGGGATCGTGGTGTGCCGTCACATTTTTTGGTCATAAAAAGTGTGCCGTGGCAGAAAAAAGGTTGGGAAACTGCATTAGAGGATTTAACGTAAAGAATTAGAAACAAAAAGTCTTTGGGAGAAAGCCTGTTTGTGTGAAAAATTGCTTCCTACCTATCAGCTGTAGTAGCATTTTAAACTAAACTTTTTTTTTTTTTAGCTATTACATAAATTTGTTCATCAGTGAGATGATAATATTTTTTTATTCACCTCTGTTTTTACAAAATGTTTAAGAACTGTTTCAGGTAACAGTAGCAGAATAAAATGATCTCATGGTTTGGAATCTGATGCAGGGATGTCTTGCAGTAGTTTGGTTATTAGTGACACACACGGTCACTTTCACCCACATGCTCGCACATGCATGCAACATTTGGCTTCACTCACACTGGAATGTTGTGTTTCGTTAGCTGTCCATTTGCAGTGTCACTCATTGAGACCTCTCCTCAGTTTCAACTAGAGTTCAAGAAATGTTTTGAATTCCTCTCATACCCCCAGGATAGACACACACAAACACACACATTCTTTCATGCTCTGACATACACAAGCACTTATACTCCGTAATGCCAAAAACAACCACATGGACAGAAAAGCAGTTCTGTTGCACTGCGGTCAAATTACACAAACTTTATTTAGGTGTCTCTGGCCTAAGGAGCATTGAAACGGGGCTGTACTGTGGAAAACAGCTGCAATGAATCAATGCTTTAATAGTAGAGAGTGGTGGCTGTCCACAGAGAAGTAATAAAGTCAGAAATTTGAACACGGGTACTGGTGATAAAGGTATTACTAAATACTTTAGGGTGACACAAGGCACTGCATGAAAATGTACAATAGAGAGCAAATTCATTTATCATATTAATTGGACAAGCAGGTGTAATTACAGTAAGCCTTGATGGAGAATTTTACCCACAAATGAACCAAAAATAATCGTTCATGCAGGAATGAACATTGTGCCTTCACTTACTCACCCTCAAGTTGTTCCAAACCTGTATTACTTAATTCTTTCTCTAGAAAACAAGAGATGTTTATTCAAATACTGAAGCCACTCTTTTTCATGCAATGAATGCACATAGTGACCATGGGCTGTCAAGCTTTGAAAAATTATATTTAAAAAGAAAAGCACTATAAAAGTATCATTCAGGTAGTCCATATAACTCATGTGCTATATTCCAAGTTTTCTGAAGTCATACAATAACTTTGTGTGATAAACAGACTGAAATTTAAAATATTCACTGAAAATCTTCCCCTCCATTTGCACTTCCGCATATTAAAACTTGCCATGTCACGATGGTCAAATCTGGCATGATCGTGTCTTATCCAATAAGAAGTACACAAACTTGAATGAGATCAGTGGATGGAAAGATTTTCATAAAATAACCATTTGGATTAAACACAAAAGTCATATGAACTACTTTATGACCCTGTTTCCACCTGGTATTACGATGAGTCTCAGGTGATCCGATCACATGCGTCTCGGGTTATCAAATCGCATGTGTTCAGGTGAGACACATTGCTGTTTACACCCGGTCACTTAAAAATATATCTCCTGTGTGACCATTTGCGATCAGATTTGGAGGGAAGGGTCTCTGTTTCAAGATGACATACATCAATCATTATGTCAGTGTGTTACTGCATGACATTAAAGTGCAACAAATTCAGAAAAGACTAAGAAAGCACAAAAAAAGGAGCGTTGTTTCTTACAGATGTGGTTGAAATTTAATCCAAGCACAAACGCAACATGTCAAGCAGAGTTTTCTGTTATTTTAGTGGATTACTTTAAAAAAAAAAAAAATGATGGTTGTGCTTCTCATTTGTGTTGATAGCAACAAACTGAAGATGATCGGTGACTTCGTAATTATGTATTTGCTTTTTTAAATTTTCCTATCGGATGGTTATTTCCATTGTAAAGCCACTTGTAAGCAGAAAAGTTTAAACTCTTGTTTAACGCAGCTGTTGATTGACAGGTGAGGGGTGGCAATTCAGTACTAAAGGGACACATACAGGATGGATCAGCGTTTACACCAGTGGTTCTCAACCAGGGGGCCGGGACCTACTAGGGGGCCACAGCACATTTCCAAGGGTGGCTGAAGATGACTTTAAATTAATTTTAAAATAAGAATAATTAAAATAATACATCTTAATTAAAATGCTACAAAATACTTAAAGATGTATACCTACAAATTATAAACAGACTCTTTCTGAAACTTCTAGATTATTTTAATCAGACACGTCTAGTTTTGGATGAGGGGGGCCTTCAAATATTGTCTTGGACAGAGGGGGGTGCCTTGGAGTCAAAAAGTTTGAGAACAACTGGTTTACACCTCATATGCATTGTGATGACACTCATGCGTTTTGGACCACATTCATATCCGATCAATCATTTCAGAACCGATCACAAAATGTTTTAGACCTGTATTTAGCACTGACCATGTGATCAGATCACTCGAAACACACTTAAAACCAGGTGGAAATGGTGTCTATGTTGCTTTTTTGTTGCTTTCTGTCCTCATGTTAAATACATGTATGTATTTAAACCGATTAAGCTTAACAAGTGTGTGTGGTCATGTAAATGCTTAAACGGTTTTCGTTTATCGGGGTAAAGTCATAAAGGGTTTAAGCAAAAACCAATCAGAACACAGATTTTTGCCCATAACACCTTTACCGGCTTTCTCAGCAGTTTAAACTATATGCAAAATAGTTTTTCACATGCCTGTTTATGTTGTGAGGTTAAAAGCTAGGAATAATCTGATTATTTTAAACCATGTAAACAGGGGGCCATGCTGACTACCACCCCTGGAGTCACAAGTACGAATCCAGCGTGTGCGGAGTGACTTCAGCCAGGTCTACTAAGCAAACAAATTGGCCCGGTTGCTAGGAAGGGTAGAGTCACATGGGGTAACCTCCTCATGGTCGCAGGTAGTGGTTCTCGCTCTCAATGGGGCATGTGGCAAATTGTGCGTGGATCGCAGAGAATAGCATAAGCCTCCACATGCTGTGAGTCTCTGCGTTGTCATGCACAGCAGGTCACATGACTGGATGCGTGGATTGACAGTCTCAGAAGCGGAGACAACTGAGACTTGTCCTCTGCCACACAGATTGAGGTGAGTAACTGCGCCACCACGAAGACCTATTAAGCAGTAGGAATTTGGCATGAAATATTGGGGAGAAAAGGGGATAAATTAAAAAAATTAAATGCCTCATGTAAACACAGGCTTCTTATGTTGTTGGTTTTCTTAAGCTAATTTTTGATAGTTATCAGTGTATTACAGTGTATGAAAACACACGTTTTTATGTGGACTAACCCTTTAAAAATATACAGGATGATCAAAATTGTATAAAAAATTAGATGAGCAATAAGATAATTCTACAGCAGCAAACAAAGCACTCTTTCAACACATTAACCTCATGCATTCTTGTATCTTGTTAGTTATCTTTTATTGTTGTTAACACATTTTAATGTGTTGACAAGGCATTCTCAGATTATCAGCGTAAACATGGGATGGCCAAAAAACATGAACACCACTCAAATTCTGCCCTATTATTCATTTGCATTCAAAATCAGTTACTGTTTAGTCCACAGGTGTATTATGTCTTTGTTATAATGTCCTTTGCATTTACATAATCACAGCCCATTCATACGCACACACCACATTGGCACTATTGTTTATGTAATCTCTGCCTCCTGTTGTCCTCTAGACAGGTTGTATTGAAACACATTCCAGTCTGTATATGACACCATGATTGTTTTGTGAAGCATCAACAAAAGAGCTTTGCTTTTGCCTGTGCAGATTTGCTATTCAGTGCTTTTCAGAACAAGACAGAATTTGGATTACACTATCCAATACAATTATCCAAAGGTGATTGGCTCTTTAACCTGTAAGGCAGGATTTCCTTTTGTTCATTTGCCATATTGGTTTTTACACTTTCTCCCATTAATTTTAATACAAGTGGTCCATCTCTGGCTTAACATTCTCTAAGTGCACTAAAATATCGATTAATATTCAATATGAAATGAATTCTTTACCAACTAACTAATGCTGTGAATTATACAGGGGACCTTCTTACTAGTTACAATATGAAAATATTAATTTGACTAATTATATGATTAGTTTTTCATAATTTTCATCACATTTTTAACTTTTTAAAAATGAACAAATCCGTTTATGTAGTCCTGTTTAATCAATAAATATATTAGATTGCATATTATATTTTATTTTTATTGTTTAATTGTATAATTTGTACTATTTACAAGTATTTACATTGATTTGTTGAAAACACATTAAAACTGGTATTGTCTCTTTTAAGAGACAGCATTTTTGTAAACGCGTCTTTAAATTAGCACATTAACAAGAGAGACTCGAAAAGCGATCTCATCTGTGTTATGCCTAATTATTATTAAATGTTTCTTTTTTGTTGTTGTTTATGATCAACAACTGACTGTAAAGAACAGAAAGGGTATTAAGAGACATTATTCATTGACAAATCGGTTGCATGGATCTCGTCTTTGGACACACATGGAACAAATTTTACTCTCAACATGAAGTGATAGGATTTCACTGCTGAATACTCCACTAAATACAATACTAAAATATAGCTGCAAGCAGCGATGGCGGGCCCAAGCCGGTGGCACCGCCACCCCCGTGCCTTTAGGGTCGCTGTGCACGATGGGCAATAACGTAACCTCGCTTTGACTGTTGAGAAGATGTGTGCTGTAGACCTTGCATCAGTGTGGGCTCTGCAAAAGTGCGCATCGAGGGCACATATCAACCACAAAGTATGCGTGAGCACCCTTCCGATACCTAAAATGAAAAATGAGACACCCTACGGTCTCATGGAGTTAACGGACACATGAAATAAGTACACAAGACTGAAAATTCATATGAAGTGTGCCATTTGGGACAGGGCCTATGACCGTGAACCACAATAGTCACATCTATGAGGTAATTCAAATGTAGAATAATTTTTAATGTCATAGGATGTCATAGGCCAATATCTTTTGCAGCACTTAAATGTGTTAATCCAGAAGGCCAGTATTTATCTGGAGGTCTTTGTACAGGTTTATTAATGTAATTATAATTTACGCTTATGTGTTCCTATGATATGCAATGGAAGTACATTTTTATGTTTAACATGGGTGTATTCACAATACATAGCATACGATATCATATTTTACGATTATTTATCATTATGTTAAGTAGATCATTAAAGTTAAGATAGTAAATGTATTTATATATTTTGTAGTAGCTAATATAACAAGCAAGTACACTGTGGGAATTATGAATTATACCAATGGAGTCGTATGGATTGCTTTTATGCTCCCATTATTATGCTGTCCTTTTTATTCATAAATTAATTTCCTCGCCACGGCCAAAACGTTGGAGATATCAAAAATCCATCCGCAATGTAGCATCCTCAATGTCTTGACTTCATGCTGACCGAGTTTGGTGGCGATTGGATTAATTCTCTAGGAGGAATATATATAATTCCAGAGCATGTGTTTCCAAACAGCCTATAATAGCCGACTTCCTGCTGGGCTGGCGTAAAACTTAGAGCACGAAAGTTGTTCGGCCCGATGAGATCTAGAAGTGTTCCAAGTTTCATATTATTACATGCAAGCATGTTTGATATATGGACCAAGTTTTCAGACCCCGTTCAAGGGGGCGCTGTCAAGCCCCCCTGCCACGCCCGGGTACCAGCTTCAGCCCGGCCCCGATGGCCGCGGGTTCTGACCCGTGTGCAAAGTTTCAAGAGTTTTTGAGCACGTTAAGGGCCCCAAAAGTCCCGGAAACCTTGAAAAACAATATCTTAATGCAAATCTCACCCAACAGAAAACCCCTCTCCCTCCCCCTCCCTCCCCACACACACACACACACACAGAATCGCAGGTCTGTCTGTCAGAGAGAGAAAAATTCAGAGAAATCCACATTCAAACCACAATATCTGACTTTCTGTTGGTCGGAGCTAATGACTGTAAATTAGAAAGTTGTTCAGCTCGACGAGAACAATATACACGCCGAGTTTTGTAACTGTAGATAGAACTAACTAAGTTATAACACACTTCATGTGTCCTTTTTAGTCCTAAATCAATTTCCTCGCCACGGCCAAACCGTTCGAGATATCAAAAATCCGTCCGGAATGTAGCATCCTCAATGTCTTGACTTCATGCCGACCGAGTTTGGTGGCGATTGGATTCATTCTCTAGGAGAAATATATATAATTCCAGAGCATGTGTTTCCAAACAACCCATAATAGCCGACTTCCTGTTGGGCTGGCGTAAAACTTAGAGCACGAAAGTTGTTCGGCCCGATGTGATCTACAAGTGTACCGAGTTTCATATTATTACATGCAAGCATGTTTGATATACGGACAAGTGTTTGAATCCCATTCCAGGGGCGCTGTCGAGCCCCCTGCCACGCCCGGGTACCATCTTCGGCCCGGCCCTGATGGCCGCGGGTTCCGACCCGTGTGCAAAGTTTCAAGAGTTTTTGAGCACGTTAAGGGCCCCAAAACCTTGAAAAACAAAAATAAAAGCATTTCACTCATCAGCAAAATCAGCCCCTCCCCCAGACACAGAGAGACGTAGGGTCAGTGGGAGAGGCAGAGAAAATTCTCCAAAAATCCACATTCAAACCAAAATATCTGACTTTCTGTTGGTCTGAGCTAATGACTGTAAATTAGAAAGTTGTCCAGCTCGATGAGAACAATATAATTACTGAGTTTTGTGACTGTGGGTTAAAGTATAAAACCAACCCCTCACTTTTGTCAAAAGGTGGCGCTACTGAGCCCCTGCACCACGCCCGTTTCTGAAACTTTGCACATGTCTACTGGCTAATAAATGTGATGTGTCTGTCGAGTTTCATGCAATTTCAAGTATGCTAAGAGTCTAAAAAGCATCAAAAAGAATATTCGAGTTTGAAGCATTGCCGCTGCAACAGTATCCAAGATATCAATAATCCTTTCACATGTCTACATCTGCCGTGTGTTTACATTACACACCAAAAGTTTTAAGTAAATCGGGTAAAAATAAGAGGATGATTTCAAAGCATTTTGAAAGTGACACACTTCCTTCTGCCAGTTGGTGGCGCTATAACTTTGACTCACAATAGTCACATCCATGCGATCGGGCTCTTACAGCGAACAAACTGCTGAAGTTTCATCGAGATCAATTAATGTATGCAGAAGTTATAACACACTTCCTGTTTCTCTTTTCGCGCCATCATTTCGTTTCCTCGCCACGGCCAAACCGTTCGAGATATCAAAAATCCGCCGGCAATTTTTCATCCTCAATGTCTTGACTTCATGCTGACCGAGTTTCGTGGCGATTGGTGGAATTCTCTAGGAGGAGTATTTCAAATTCCATTGCATGCCTTTTCCAAACAACCCTAAATAGACGATTTCCTGTTGGGCTGAGGTAAAAAGTAAAAGTATGAAGGATATATGAAACGATGAGATCTATATGTGTACCGAGTTTCATATTATTACATGCAAGCGTGTTTGATTTATGGACCAAGTTTTCGGACCCCGTTCCAGGGGGCGCCGTCGAGCCCCCCTGCCACGCCCCGGTACCAGCTTCAGCACGGCCCTAATGGCCGCGGGTTCTGACCCGTGTGCAAAGTTTCAAGAGTTTTCGAGCACGTTAAGAGCCCCAAAAGTGCCCCAATAGTCGTAAAAAAAATAATAATCATAGTCATCCTAACGAAAACAATAGGGCCTTGCCTTTTCAACACCCTTAACGTACTCAAAAACTCTTGAAACTTTGCACACAGGTCAGAACCCGCGGCTATCAGGGCCGGGCTGAATCTGGTACCCGGGCGTGGCAGGGGGGCTCGACAGCGCCCCCTTGAACGGGGTCCGAACACTTGTCCATATATCAAACATGCTTGCATGTAATAATATGAAACTCGGTACACTTGTAGATCTCATCAGGCCGAACAACATTCGTGCTCTAAGTTTTACGCCAGCCCAACAGGAAGTCGGCTATTATGGGTTGTTTGGAAACACATGCTCTGGAATTATATATATTTCTCCTAGAGAATTAATCCAATCACCACCAAACTCAGTCAGCATGAAGTCAAGACATTGAGGATGCTACATTGCGGACGGATTTTTGATATCTCTAACGTTTTGGCCGTGGCGAGGAAATTAATTTATGACTAAAAAGGACACAAAGTGTGTTATAACTTAGTTAGTTCTATCTACAGTTACAAAACTCTGTGTGTATATTGTTCTCGTCAAGCCAAACAACTTTCTAATTTACAGTCATTAGCTCCGACCAACAGAAAGTCAGATATTTTGGTTTGAATGTGGAACACATTGCAAATTAATCTTTGAAGCTCCAGAAAGCACATAAAGGCAGCATAAAAGCAATCCATACGACTCCATTGGTATAATTCATAATTCTCGCAGTGTACTTGCTTGTTATATTAGCTACTACAAAATATATAAATACATTTACTATCTTAACTTTAATGATGTACTTAACATAATGATAAATAATCTTAAAATATTATATTGTATGCTATGTATTGTGAATACACCCATGTTAAACATAAAAATGTACTTCCATTGCATATCATAGGAACACAAAACCGTAAATTATAATTACATTAATAAACCTGTACAAAGACCTCCAGATAAATACTGGCCTTCTGGATTAACATATTTAAGTGCTGCAAAAGATATTGACCTATGACATTAAAAATTATTCTACATTTGAATTACCTCATAGATGTGACTATTGTGGTTCACAGTCATAGACCCTGTCCCAAATGGCACACTTCATATGAATTTTCAGTCTTGTGTACTTATTTCATGTGTCCATTAACTCCATGAGACCGTAGGGTGTCTACTTTTTCATTTTAGGTATCAGAAGGGTGCTCGCGCATACTTTGTGGTTGATATGTGCCCTCGATGCGCACTTTTGCAGAGCCCATACTGATGCAAGCTCTACAGCACACATCTTCTCGACAGTCAAAGCGAGGTTATGTTATTGCCCATCGTGCACAGCAACCCTAAAGGCACGGGGGTGGCGGTGCCACCGGCTTGGGCCCGCCATCGCTGCTTGCAGCTATATTTTGTCTTTTGTTTTTTTTATTTTTTTTTACTTGAAAGCTGGAACAGTATGAGGTCCAGATCAGTTTAAAAGCATAATCAGTAATGACTTCAACTGCATAATTTGAACTTCTGGGTACTTGTGTGAAAAAAGAGCAGTTGCCATAGAATTATCTGGAAATGTGCTGTTGTTTGAACATGTTTTTCACAGTAGACTTCTGGCAATTAGCTGCCAGTTGTTAATGCTCCTTTTGAAATACTCTGCAAGCACAAATGTGGGATATGAACAGGCGGGCAGGTCGAGACTCAAAACACTCAACAATTACATAAACACAGCTTCCTGTTGCTGTTTCTGCCAATATGAACACAGATGTGTTTCCTCTGTGTGCCTGGCACCAGGTGCCCTGTTGACAGATTTTACTCAGCTCTGTTGGCACTATTATGTCTATTAAAATTCCTGCTAGATGGTAGCTGCATAACAAATAATTATGATATACAAAAGTTTCTCAAATTAAAAAAAGATATTTCTTATGAAATATTTAAACCGTTTGATTTTATAATTCTGGAATGGAGTGAATGAAGCATGCGCAGGTATTTCCAATTCATTATGGGAGCTGAGTGACGGGCTCACGCTGGGGATGGAAAGTGGAGTGGAACAATTGTTTGAGAGCATCAAAAAGTTTAGACATCCAATATCTGTGAGATGAAGGAATGCCAAGATTTTTTGCCAAAGTCTGTCATAATCATTTCAAAAGCTGTTACCGATGGTATTGGAGTTTCTGGGGAATTCAGTGCTTACCCTGCTACAAAGACATTTACATTTACATTTATGCATTTAGCAGACACTTTTATCCAAAGCGACTTACAGTGCACATATTACAGGGACAATCCCCCCAGAGCAACCTGGAGTTAAGTGCCTTGCTCAAGAACACAGTGGTGGTGACTGTGGGGATTGAACCAGCAACCTTCTGATTAACAGTTATGTGCTTTAGCCCACTACGCCACCAACACTCAAAGACAAGCTTTACCAGCATGCAGTTCCCAATCTGGTCTAGGCTGGTTTGTTGGTTAGTGCTGGTAAAGCTGGTCGACCAGTTTGGTCTTTCTAATGAAGCGGGTTAACCAGCTTATGTTTTGTTGTGGGTGCTGGTCTCCCAGCAACGTGTTGCCACTGTATGTTTAAATCAGATTTTAAATGCAATTTGCACACTTTAATTTTAGCTAATTTAAAAAAGGTTTATTATATTGTCACTGTTGTATGTGACTTTATTGATCATGTATTTAAAGCAATCATAGGCCTTACGGAAGATATTCTCGCATAGCCAGAACTTCTTATTGCAGCTTTCGTGTCTGCACTGGATGGCTAGGTGCTATTGTTTTGGCTGAGCGTGTCACACATGCAGACTGTTTTGCTGAGATCTCACTCTCTTCAGTCAGAGGTATGACACATTAGCAATTAAAAATGGTGGAGGGGTGACACACATAACTAACTCACCACAACTATCTTTCCCTGACAAAATAGCAACTTGAGTAAAATTGTTATTGCAATAGATATTTGGGATGTTTTCAGACCTGTAGCTTGCTTGATTGTTCCAAAATGGGCTAAAATAGTTGCATTTTCTTCATGGATCGAGAGAAAAAAAAAATTATTCAAACAAAACACGTGTCTTTTCAGTGCTTGAAGCCATTAACTCAGCAGGGAGTCTTGACGGTCAAGTGATTAACACCTTCCGCTGAGAGGTGCTAATGGCTGCTCTGTATCCCTCTGCCTGGCTGGTGATTTGTTAATGAAGCCAGCACCTGAAAATCATTGAAAAAACCAGATAGTGTAGAGCCAGCTTTTGACAGAAAGAGCCATCTGACTGACATATAAAGCAATCAATCAATCAATCAATGTTATTGCGTGCTGTTTAGGTGCAGGTTTATCTGAAATACTGTATATCTGAAATATTATACCATACTAACAGACTGGGGGAAACCATTCCAAGCATTTTCTATAAGCACTTATGAAGCACATTGTCTATCACCATTGATGTGAGGAATTGCACAGTCACAGCTGACAACATCTCACTCAGCAATGAGATAAACCACAGGAGCATTCTCCATTGCTTCTTGAAAATGGAGAGAACAAGATCAGAAAGCATGTAGGCCAGTGCAGGGAAGTGTGTCATACACGCCAGAGGTGCATACTTAAAAGCTTCTGCGTGGCTGCTCTCTACTCTCTGTTTTGATCATTGCGTTGACGGCATTTGTGACTTGGTTGACAGCCTTATTAGCTTGATTATTCATGATGTGTTACTAAACGCAGATCAAAGAGTTCACCCATGCAGAAATGTGACTAACTATCTGCAGTCAATCGAGAAAAGCTCATTTTTGTTAAGATCGACCAGTTATTAAATCTAAGGGTTCACTTACTTTTCCACAGCACTGTGAATGTTTAATGGTGTTTGTTCAATATAGATATGAAATTATAATGGTTTGTGTGTTGTTAGCTTAAGCACATTGTGTTTTTCTACACTTGTGACTTTGACAAAGATGAGATCACATCTCACATGACCTGCTAATTCCAAAGAGTGCACATACTTTTTTTGCTACCGTATTATTCGGTGTACTCGAGTGCATTTTGTGATGTTTACATTAATGATTAATTGATGGTTATTTTCCACGAAAATTGATTATGAAAATTGACATCCCTGGTTAATATTCAAGCTATTGGTGGTGTTTGCCAAGTATTGATCATACTTAGGGTTTTATCAAAATGCCCAAACACAAGTATTAAACTTGTAACTTGTCTTGTACCTCAAATCCTGAATGGAGTGCAATTACTTTTCTAATAAGTTGGGCAGGTAAGCAACCACTCAAAACCCATAGCAATGCTCTGGCATCCACTCAGAGCTGATCACCACAATGTAGAATGAGATGTTTTTGTATGCAAGCGCTTTTCATGTGGAGTTCAAAGCGGCACTTGATCCTGACGCAAAGCATGAATGCAGCTTCACGAACAAAAGCAAATAGCCACAGTCTGCCGGGTGATTAAAATTGTGGAGGATGAGAATTTAAGAGATTTAATGCCCATTGCAATGAATATGCAACCTATATGGGGACTAGTTCTTTCAATTAGTCAAACTCCCACTCAGACTTTGGGAAATGTTTTATATTACTTGAATTGGTGATATTTTAGTGCATTTCTATCGTAATACTGTGGAAGGCTTTGTTTGGAAAATGTTAATAAAGCCTTTATTGTTACGTATTGTTTTCTTTTCTATGTCATGCATTTTGATAAAAGTATATTTAGTCAAATTTCAGCACTTTCATAATCGGCGATTAATTGTGATTAACTACGATAAATTATGTGATTTAAGTTACGATTTTAAATTAATCGACTGATAGCATTGCTGTATATAAGAATTAGATGCATTGTAATGCTAAGTCCAATCCGTTTATATATTCTACAACATGCATGCGGAGAAGCTAAAAATACATAATTTTATTTCCATTTTATTTGTTTATTTATGGCTTGATTTTAGCTAAAGTAGTAAAATGTATGATACCATTGTTGTCAATGAGGAGATTCGCAGAAGAAATGTGGTCGGGAAAAAATCTTGAATTATCGTGATCGGAGATTACTAAAAATGCTTGAAGTCACATCATGATAAATCATCAGTAGAACTTACGGCTATGTTCATTGAAAGTGTAATAGTGAAAGTAAGGCCATTTCCACATGCACAATGCATGAGAACTTGCAGGATTGGAACTAAACAGCTGTGTGGCCTCAAGAAACCACTTGTTAGTGAGGCTAATTGGTGCATGAAGTGATACACCCGTCATGCATAGTGCCCACTGTACAAGCCTCTGGAGGCAGTGTTATGCACACCGTAAGCAAAGCTAAAGACAGTCTAATGGAATATTATATTATGCAACTTTTTTTGTGTACATCTAATGGCACAGCTGGTGTTCATGTCATTGTGTTTTTGTAGAGGGCAGCATGTAACTATAACAACAGCTTGGAAGAACACACCTTAGAATAAAGCGTACAAAGTAGAAAGCGAAGGAGTCTATATTTTTCTCGCCTTCTCTCATTTGCTCAGTCCCTCTCTTTGTCCTTATTATCTTCTCTCATTTTTGTGCCTGATGGATTGGCAGAGCTTCACATTTGAATTAGTACCACACTTTGAGACCTGAAGAGAGTGAATAATCAAAGGCACATTTGTGTTTATTCCTTGGTGTTGTTCTTGGAAAAGTTTGTCTCCAGAACTCTGATGAGCCCGACTCTTCCCCTCGTGGACATTTGGAAGTTTCCCATTAGCCTTGGGGAAGAAGATGAGTAAACGCTTTCTGTCCTGGTGAAAGGATATATCTCACTTCACAAAGCACAGGAGAATTATTGAAAAGTTCTTTGTCACAGTCAATGCCTCGTTTGACATGGAGTTTATAAGTCTTGAGATTCTTTATGAAACAAAGCCAGGGGTCTCAAAAACTGGTGTCAAATCAAGCACCTCACTGCTTATTAAAAATGTAATTCTATTTAAAGGGATAAGTCACCCCCCAAAAAATTATTCTGTCATTATTTACTCAGTTGCGTCATCCAAATCAGTATGATAATCCTTTCTTCCATGGAACTGCTAAGGAGAAAGTCTGAACACTCTTTTCTATTTCATGTGAATGAGGACTATGGCTGTCAAGCTCCAAAAAAAGAAAAAAGCATTTTAAAAGTATCATTAAAGATGACTTGTGTGCTATATACAGTAACAAGCCTTATGAAGCCATACAATAGTTTTGTGTAATAAACATTATTCGCTGATAATCTTCCCCTCTAGTCAACTGTTACAGTAACTGATGCCACTGGATCATTGACTGGATAACTTGATCACTAAAAATAAAATAAAATTATCTTTGACTCAAGTGATTTTTCGTGAAAATAACATCACTGCTTTTCTCATTTACTCTGCTAAACTGCTTAAATTTTGCCAATGACTATCGGTATGTATGTATGTATGTATGTATGTATATATAAAAATACAATACAGTAATCAATGACTGTTTGTTGTTGTGATGAGTGCATAATGAATTTTCATTTTTGGTTCAACAATTTTCCTAAATCATCCTGTATTGACTGGTTATGCTATATTCATTGGCAGAAAATCAAAGAAAGGTGGCATGTTTATTCTGTTTATCCTTTGCACTTCCATATATTTATTTTACACACCCATATTTTTTCCTTCACTCCCTGTTGCAGGGTGTTCCAGGTATTAACATCAACAAGGATCAGACATTGGTATTTGTATGTGCATGCTGAAAGGAACACACAGGCTTCTTTTCTCAGCGCTGAAAGTGAAATTGTTGCATTGAACCATTTGTATTCTGTTAGAGCTTCAGGCAATACATGACAGTTAGAATGATGAAATAATTTCCAAAGAATGTAGGATATATATTTAAAAGTGAAATGTATATTTTTCCCAAATTTAAAGGAGTAGTTCACCCAAAATGAAAAATTCTGTCATAATTAAATTACCCTATTGTTGTATCAAACCGATATGACTTTTTTTCTTATATGGAACACAAAAGGAGACGTTTTAATGAATATTTGGTCCCAATGGTACTTGATAGTGACTACATTTAAAGCATAAAGGACCTAAAATTACCATAAAATTTGGCCATTCAACTCATGCAAAATATTCCAAGTTTTTATACCCACAGTAGGTTTTGGTGAGAAATGTTATTATTTTAAACAGAACGTGCATTGTTTTGAGCACTAAACAGCGCAAGTTTTTGAGTGAACACATGCAAGCCACTGTGAACGAGCAGAAGACTTGGAAGATGACACGAGTCACATGGACCACTTCTGTGTTTTTCCATTAAAATAAAGTAGAATTCAAAGATATTCTCCCTTTTTTCTCTTGTTGAAGTCTAGCTTTGAGCTTACAGCTTATTGGAAAGTGTTTAATGCTCTGTTTAAATAAACTCAAGAATCCAATATAAAAACATGATAATTTATACGTCTCTTTTATTGTAGGTTCAAAATGGAACATGAAGCAGAGACGTACCAGCAGAGACTGCAGGCTATAGCGGTACGTAACACAGAAGACCTTTCATCATTATACAACATATCAGGCGAACCTGCTCACAGTGTGCAGTGGATTAATTTATTGCAATGACAGCTCCACTTAAGCCCTGAAAATAGTATTACTACTAGTTTAGAAACATATAGACATATCCATCCATCACTTTATTATATAGTGCTGTTTGACAACAGTTTTTATTGCAATATCAGTGTACTTCCAATGGTAGCAGTTACAGATTGTTCTTTCAATAGAAAAATGCATTATAACAATAGCAAATAGACTGTCAGTTTTAAATAGACTGTTAGTTTGTCTCTCTTAGCCACACACACAGGCATGGAAACTGGTGTTAGCTGTATTCACAAAGCTTTCTGTGGCCTCTGAATTATTAAGTGTGATGGAGTCTGTTCAGATCAGGTAAAACTACACCAGACAACAGCAATGACTCTGCACCCAAGAGCTTCAACACCTGGTCGTGGACTGTTGTTTTTCAAGTGCGGTCAAGCATTCCTTCTCATGATGTTGTCAGCTTTGAAATGCTTGTTTTCTTTTATGTTAGAAATTCAAAATGTAAAGTTGCAATGTAGTGCCTTGACGAACACGATTCTATTTCACAGTTCTATTACATATTTCCTACTGAAACAGGAAGTGGGGGGTGAGACATGTCGAACGCTCATCCCTTTTTTTTTTTTATCTCAATACTGGCCCGCTCTTCCACTGACATGGATCAACAGCACATGTGGCATAATGTTGATTTACCACACAACATTTTTTTTTAACTTGTTTGTTAAATCAAAGCAATAATCACAGTTACATTAAGGCAGTTACAATGGAATTGAATGGGGCCAGTCCATAAATGCACATTGTTATAAAAGTATAGCCACATGATGTGAACAATATACATATTAGCATGATTTGAGTGTGATTAAATCACTTTCTAACCCTATCTGTTTAAAGTTATAGGCAATATAAAAAAATCTATAAATTAGTATCCCCATATATACCGTTATCCCGATTATGGATATATAAATTAACACAGTACCTGTATGATTGTTGTGCTGTTCGTATAGATTGGGATGTTTGTACCAGCATTCTGAGGTGTGTTTTAATCAAGCATATTGTTAAGTCTGTCATATTCTTTGCTCTCAGGAGAAAAGGCAGATACAGGAGGAACAAGAGCGAATCAGAAGAGAGAAAGAGGATGAAAGACTGAGACTTCAGCAGCTTAAGGTGTGATCTCGCTTGCTCGCCCTAACCCCATTTTGCTGCCAGGCACATCGGGTCACACTTGTGTTAAATAGGTTGCGTCATGGGATGGAATTTCACTAATGTATCTGCACACACACCCACACTTCATTGGGTTCCAAATAATAATATCATCATACCACTAACAAGATAAAAAAATTAATGATCATACGGTCTACCACTAACACACACTTTGCACGCACACAATTTGCCTCCGATGCATCATACAGCCCACACACGGTCACCAAAGTCATGTCTTAAACACTTATGCACACAAATAATCATTTAGTATTCAGCCCAAACACACACACCCTTCTTGAGAATGTCAGTGTTAACCTTGGAGGTTACTTGTCTCCTTTGAAGCTGTTTGTGTACATATGTGCCTGTGTGTGTGTTTGTTTGTTTACATTCTCTCTCTGTCCATTGTTCCTGGAATACTTCCACATTGGCGTTCCCTTTTCCCATTCCTTTTTGTACTTACTCAGTTGGTTCCAAGAACATTTTTAATTCACAGACTGTGTGTGCACATTTATGTTAAAGTCCAAGTATGTACTTTCTGCACCACTAGCATCGGCAAAAAGAACTGTGAAAATAATGACCGTTTTCAAACAGTTTTCCCAATTAGTCCCTCCATCTGCCATTAGCATGGTAATCAACCTACAAATAGCTTACTTACAGTTGTGTCTAATTGTTGCTGTAGTGTTAGCTACTGTTATGTATTATTTTTACCCATATTTAGGGAAAAAGTGTTTTTTCATTACTTTAAACAAGTGTTGCAAATGCTCAAATATTCCTTAAGTTTTAGTGATGCATATTGATAATATGACATGTAAGTGTATAAAGGAGGAGAATTCGGTTTGATGATCAATCCGCCAGTGCTATCTTGTGTTAGCTTGTATTAAACTGCTGCAGCACCAATACAACAACAATTTTACCTCTTTTAACAACCTCAGATTGCATACTTCTGTTTTCAGTTTCCATGGTGCATAGCATTTCCTGTATGGGGATAACTGATGATTGCACAGCGTTCTGTGCACACTGTAGATTTCCGCTTTGATCTACTGTACTGTATGTATGTGTCACTACATCGAGAGATAGCGTTTTATTGCTACTATAGAGATAAAATGCACTCTAGTTGTCCTGATGGTAGATATAGCCTTTCAGAAATGTCTCTTGACTTGTTTTTGCTGTTAAAGCTGAAATAAGCAGAAGAGTTAAAGTACATTATGCACAGCAGACATTTTAGACTTTAACCTTTTAGTGTCCTCAAAATTAATATTTTCAGCTGAAAAGACATCTTCATTTGTTAATGCCAAAAATGGTTCATCCAAAAAAACAGAACAAATATTAAAATAAAATGCTAAGCATGCACACTGCAGAATAAAGGCATTTTTATACCAAGAAAGACCCAACATAATGAAAAGAATCAAAGATTAAAAAAAATATGCTAGAATTTGTTGCACGACATCTGTTAAAGTGCAACACACTTCAATCATTTGCATGCTTAAATGCAAAATACAGTGAATCTGACACAACAGATTTAACTTCCTTTAAAGACCACAAACTGTGACTAACAGCTTTATTTTCTGTGTTCCCATTCCTGTTCCTATTGAAACTGGAAGGTGGGTTGGGACATAAAGGACTGTGCAAAAGTTTTAGGCATTTGTGAAAAATGGGGTCTTTAATCCATCAATTTATCGTGAAATATAAGCAAACACTAAAAAGTAACATATGTTGTCACTCTTGGGATGGAGCAATGGAAGTAAAAAGGTGGGATAGCGAGATATAGGAATAAATCACAGTGTAATGATATTAATAGTGGTCTGCTGTTAGGAATAATAATAATTGTACAGCTATGATTCTATATACATACACACACACACACACACACACACACACCAATTAGCCCAAAACCACCTGCCTAATATTGTGTAGGTCCTCCTTGTGCCACCAAAACTGCTCACAACTGCTATTCTTCTCACCACAATTGCACAGAGTGGTTATCTGAGTTACCGTAGACTTTGTCAGTTCGAACCAGTCTGGCCATTTTCTGACCTCTCTCATCAAGGTATTTCCATCAATAACCGATAACCGCTCTGTACAATTGTGGAGAAAAAAATATCATCTCAGAATAATATTTTGAGATGCAAGTTTGCGCAGTTTTGGTGACACGAGGGGGACCTACACAATATTAGGCATGTGGTTTTAATGTTGTGGCTGACCAGTGTATATACTGGGTACACTCCTGGGCAAAAAAGAAAAATGGGCCAAGCCCAATACGGCAAAACATTAATCTGTTAATGGTCTTAACCACAAATCACTGGTCTGAAAATTAGCAAGAATTGAACTAGGGCTGCCCCCTAATAATCGGCCTTACGTTAGTCGATGAGAAGAGTTATCGTCGACCAAGTTTTGATTGGTTGGTTGGTCGCAAAAAAAAAAAACCCACCTCAGGAAACCAACGAACACCAGTATTACCGCTGGTTGGATTTTTGTTAAGCAGGGTTAGGGTCAAGCCTACACAATAAAGCAAGACACCTTGTTTTGAACTTTATTTGAAATTTATTTTAACTAATAATTTAAATTAAACTGGAGAAAAAACATTATGTGCAATTAAAATGTGTGTTCAACAGTCTTTCATTGTCCAGGAAAATACATCATGTGTGTGAGTAAATTAGTTTTGATCCATCCATCCATCCATCCATCCATCCATCCATCCATCCATCCATCCATCCATCCATCCATCCATCCATCCATCCATCCATCCATCCATCCATCCATCCATCCATCCATCCATCCATCCATCCATCCATCCATCCATCCATCCATCCATCCATCCATCCATCCATCCATCCATCCATCCATCCATCCATCCATCCATCCATCCATCCATCCATCCATAAAGTATTCACAGCACTTCACTTTTTCCACATTTTGTTACATTACAGCCTTATTCCAAAATGGATTAAATTCATTATTTTCCTAAAAATTCTACAAACAATACCCCATAATGACAACGTGAAAGCAAAAAAATCACATGTACATAAGTATTCACAGCCTTTTCTCAATACTTTGTTGAAGCACCTTTGGCACCAGTTACAGCCTTAAGTATTTTTGTGTATGATGCTACAAGCTTGGCACACCTATTTTTGGGCAGTTTCTCCCATTCTTCTTTGCAGGACCTCTCAAGTTGGTCAGGTTGGATGGGAAGCGTCGGTGCACAGCCATTTTCAGATCTCTCCAGAGATGTTCAATCAGGTTCAAGTCTGGGCTCTGGCTGGGCCACTCAAGAACATTCACAGAGTTGTCCCGTAGCACTCCTTTGTTATCTTGGCTGTGTGCTTGGGGTCGTTATCCTGTTGGAAGATGAACCTTCAACCCAGTCTGAGGTCCAGAGAGCTCTGGAGCAGGTTTTCATCAAGGATGTCTATGTACATTGCTGCATTCATCTTTCCCTCGATCAAGACTAGTCTCCCAGTTCCTGCCACTGAAAAACATCCCCACAGCATGATGCTGCCACCACCATGCTTCACTGTAGGGATGGTATTGGCCAGGTAATGAGCAGTGCCTGGTTTCCTCCAGACATGACGCTTGCCATTCAGGCCAAAGGGTTCAATCTTTGTTTCATCAGACCAAAGAATTTTGTTTCTCATGGTCTGAGAGTCCTTCAGGTGCCTTTTGGCAAACCCCAGGCAGGCTGTCATGTGCCTTTTACTGAGGAGTGTCTTCCGTCTGGCCACTCTACCATACAGGCCTGATTGGTGGAGTGCTACAGAGATGGTTGTTCTTCTGGAAGGTTCTCCTCTCTCCACAGAGAAATGCTGGAGCTCTGTCAGAGTGACCATTGGGTTCTTGGTCACTTCCCTGTCTAAGACCCTTCTCCCCCGATCACTCAGTTTGGCCGGGCGGCCAGCTCTAGGAAGAGTCCTGGTGGTCCAAACTTCCATTTAAGGATGATGGATGCCACTATAAGCTTGGATAAAAACTCTTTCTCTGACCCACTTATGTTGAACGTTCCTATTTCTTCCTCTGATGCACATATTCTATCAGCCTGAATCAAAACTCTGAAACCAATGTCTTATTATCTAAGGGCGTTTTCCATACTACATTTTTGTGCCCTTGAAGTGGCACTGCGAGAAGGGGACGCCACTCGAAGTGTCGTTCCAAACTAAAGTAAGGAAAAGAAAATCTTTTTCACAAAGGAGCTTCCACAAGACTGAAGTGACCTTGGCATTACTGTATGAATGTTCCCTTCCTAACAGAGTGCCCTCATCAACAGCACTGTCCTTTGGAGTGAGTAGGGCATAGGGAATTTGCCCTAAGTCATAAAGGGCAGAGAAAGGTTTGACCCGGCTAACTACTGTTGAATTTATGTTAACCGCATTTGAAGTAAAATCCTCTGCAGTATCTCTCACTTTCCTCAGAGACAGAAGTGTGCTGAATAAATGTTAAACTGATTTCTAACCAAAATACACTCACCTAAAGGATTATTAGGAACACCATACTAATACTGTGTTTGACCCCCTTTCGCCTTCAGAACTGCCTTAATTCTACGTGGCATTGATTCAACAAGGTGCTGAAAGCATTCTTTAGAAATGTTGGCCCATATTGATAGGATAGCATCTTGCAGTTGATTGAGATTTGTGGGATGCACATCCAGGGCACGAAGCTCCCGTTCCACCACATCCCAAAGATGCTCTATTGGGTTGAGATCTGGTGACTGTGGGGGCCATTTTAGTACAGTGAACTCATTGTCATGTTCAAGAAACCAATTTGAAATGATTCAAGCTTTGTGACATGGTGCATTATCCTGCTGGAAGTAGCCATCAGAGGATGGGTACATGGTGGCCATAAAGGGATGGACATGGTCAGAAACAATGCTCAGGTAGGCCGTGGCATTTAAACGATGCCCAATTGGCACTGAGGGGCCTAAAGTGTGCCAAGAAAACATCATTACACCACCACCACCAGCCTGCACAGTGGTAACAAGGCATGATGGATCCATGTTCTCATTCTGTTTACGCCAAATTCTGACTCTACCATCTGAATGTCTCAAGAGAAATCGAGACTCATCAGACCAGGCAACATTTTTCCAGTCTTCAACTGTCCAATTTTGGTGAGCTCTTGCAAATTGTAGCCTCTTTTTCCTATTTGTAGTGGAGATGAGTGGTACCCGGTGGGGTCTTCTGTTGTTGTAGCCCATCCGCCTCAAGGTTGTGCGTGTTCTGGCTTCACAAATGCTTTGCTGCATACCTCGGTTGTAACGAGTGGTTATTTCAGGCAAAGTTGCTCTTCTATCCGCTTGAATCAGTCGGCCCATTCTCCTCTGACCTCTAGCATCAACAAGGCATTTTCAGCCCACAGGACTGCCGCATACTGGATGTTTTTCCTTTTCACACCATTCTTTGTAAACCCTAGAAATGGTTGTGCGTGAAAATCCCAGTAACTGAGCAGATTGTGAAATACTCAGACCGGCCCGTCTGGCACCAACAACCATGCCACGCTCAAAATTGCTTAAATCACCTTTCTTTCCCATTCTGACATTCAGTTTGGAGTTCAGGAGATTGTCTTGACCAGGACCACACCCCTAAATGCATTGAAGCAACTGCCATGTGATTGGTTGATTAGATAATTGCATTAATGAGAAATTGATCAGGTGTTCCTAATAATCCTTTAGGTGAGTGTATCTTCCCATCAGTACACCTTGCACATTCACATCAACCAAAGTTAAAGCAAAATCTTTACACTGTTTACCTATGTCAACAGTGTAACTGTTTAACAGTCCTTAATTCAAGTTGAAATGAGGGTTTGCACATTGATTTTAAAACAGGGAAACAGAAAACATAATTAAATCAATATACACGTAAGTGTACTACAGGGCAGTTGTTTAAGGCCAGTACACTTCAATATACACATCAATGAACTGGCACAGGAATTTAGACATTCTGCAGAACCCACTTACTCTGCTTTATTCAGAAGATTTGGTCCTGCTGTCCTCCACCGAGGACCAACAGCTCTTAAATTCATACAGATAGGATCATCACAGACATTTTGTTATATTGTGACCAAATCAGAGCAGAAAACAACAAACATTCTTAACGTCTGAATGAGAGATGTCTATGATGATGAACCGGTAGGCATGTGAACTCACGGGTCACACCTCAGACTCGCCGGCATACGGAGATAAATAGTGGATAAAATATATTTCAATGTTTGCAAAAGTAAAATTTGGAAATATTTGTGTGATCTGTAAACACCTTTCCTGGGACTTGGCCTGGATCAAAAGCATTTCTTGATATCGTTTTATGGGTGTTTTTCCATTCACCGCTATTGTTTTCTCCCACTGATGGTCACAGATAAGGTGGCTGCGGGGAAAATGTGACTATGTTATTTATTGCCCTGATGGTGGAAATGGGTATTTTCAATGCTTTGGCAATTTTCTTTTAGTCACTTCCCATTTTGTGAAGCTCAGCAACCTTTTGCCGCACCTGCAAGAACCTTATATTCTTTAGTCTAACCCACTGTGATTGATGATTAAGAGAATTTGGCATGTGTGTTACCTTATATTTATACCCCTTTGAAACAGGAAGTCATGGCTGAACAATTTCATCTTCCTAGCCAGTTGCTCTAAAAAATTTCAAATATGAATCGGAATATACTTTAGATATATTTTACTCATAATAATTTATAGGGGTGCCAGTAATTGTAGCCAACGTGTTTTGGAGAAAAATATTTATTTAATAATGAACTATATCCCCTCTTTCAATTGTTTTTCTTCAATTAAAGATTAGATTTTTGTGAATGAAAGATCAAAAGGATAAACGATCCAGATTTTTTTTCACAGCCTTCTTTGCTCTTATTTACCAAGGGTGCCAATATTTTTCGCCACAACTGTAGACACACACACACACACACACACACACACACACACACACACAGTTGAAGTCATTAAAACAAATTTTTTTAGCCACTCAACAGATTTTATATTAGCAAAATATAGTTTTGGCAAGTCTTTTAGGACATCTACTTTGTGCATGACATAAGTAATTTTTCCAACAATTATTTACAGACAGATTGTTTCATGTTTAATTGACTATATCACAATTCCAGTGAGTCAGAAGTTTACATACACTAAGTTAGCTGTGCCTTTAAGCAGCTTGGAAAATGCAATTATATAATGCCAAGCTTTTAGGCAATTAGCTTCTGATAGGCTAATTTACTAATTGGACTCAATTGGTGGGTATCTGTGGATGTATTTTAAGACCTATCATCAAACTCCGTGCCTCTTGACTTCATGGGAAAAGCAAAATAAATCAGCCAAGACCTCAGAAAAAAAATTATTGTGGACCACCACAAGTCTAGTTCACCCTTGGGAGCAATTTCCAAATGCCTGAAGGTACCACGTTCATCTGTACGAACAAAAGTACCAAAGTATAAACACCATGGTACTGTCAGCCTTCATATTGCTCAGGAAGGAGATGCATTATGTCTCCTAGAGATGAACATACACTCACCTAAAGGATTGTTAGGAACACCTGTTCAATTTCTCATTAATGAAATTATCTAATCAACCAATCACATGGCAGTTGCTTCAATGCATTTAAGGGTGTGGTCCTGGTCAAGACAATCTCCTGAACTCCAAACTGAATGTCAGAATGGGAAAGAAAGGTGATTTAAGCAATTTTGAGCGTGGCATGGTTGTTGGTGGCAGACGGGCCAGTCTGAGTATTTCACAATCTGCTCAGTTACTGGGATTTTCACGCACAACCATTTCTAGGGTTTACAAAGAATGGTGTGAAAAGGGAAAAACATCCAGTATGCGGCAGTCCTGTGGGCGAAAATGCCTTGTTGATGCTAGAGGTCAGAGGAGAATGGGCCGACTGATTCAAGCGGATAGAAGATCAACTTTGCCTGAAATAACCACTCGTTACAACCGAGGTATGCAGCAAAGCATTTGTGAAGCCACAACATGCACAACCTTGAGGCGGATGGGCTACAACAGCAGAAGACCCCACCGGGTACCACTCATCTCCACTACAAATAGGAAAAAGAGGCTACAATTGGCAAGAGCTCACCAAAATTGGACAGTTGAAGACTGGAAAAATGTTGCCTGGTCTGATGAGTCTCGATTTCTGTTGAGACATTCAGATGGTAGAGTCAGAATTTGGCGTAAACAGAATGAGAACATGGATCCATCATGCCATCATGCCACAGTTACCACTGTGCAGGCTGCTGGTGGTGGTGTAATGGTGTGTGTTTTCTTGGCACACTTTAGGCCCCTTAGTGCCAATTGGGCATCGTTTAAATGCCAGGGCCTACCTGAGCATTGTTTCTGACCATGTCCATCCCTTTATGGCCACCATGTACCCATCCTCTGATGGCTACTTCCAGCAGGATAATGCACCATGTCACAAAGCTCGAATCATTTCAAATTGGTTTCTTGAACACGACAATGAGTTCACTGTACTAAAATGGCCCCCACAGTCACCAGATCTCAACCCAATAGAGCATCTTTGGGATGTGGTGGAACGGGAGCTTCGTGCCCTGGATGTGCATCCCACAAATCTCCATCAACTGCAAGATGCTATCCTATCAATATGGGCCAACATTTCTAAAGAATGCTTTCAGCACCTTGTTGAATCAATGCCACGTAGAATTAAGGCAGTTCTGAAGGCGAAAGGGGGTCAAACACAGTATTAGTATGGTGTTCCTAATAATCCTGTAGGTGAGTGTAGTTTGGTGTGAAACGTTCAAATCAAGCCCAGAACAACAGCAAAGGACCTTGTGAAGATGCTGGAGGAAACAGGTAGACATGTATCTATATCCACAATTATACATGTCCTATATCATCATAACCTGAAAGGCTGCTCAGCAAGGAAGAAGCCACTGCTCTATATCTCCCATAAAAAAGCCAGACTTCAGTTTGCAAGTGCACATGGGGACAAAGATCTTACTTTTTGGAGAAATGTCCTCTGGTCTGATGAAACAAAATTTTACTGTTTGGCCATAATGACCATCATTATGTTTGGAGAAAAAAGGGTGAGGTATGCAAGCCGAAGAACACCATCCCTACCGTAAAGTATGGGGGTGGCAGCATCATGTTGTGGGGGTGCTTTGCTGTAGGAGGTACTGTGCACTTCCCAAAAAAGATGGCATCATGAGGAAGGAAAATTATGTGGATATAATAAAGCAGGAAGTTGAAGCTCGGTTGCAAATGAGTCTTCCAAATGGACAATCACCACAAGCATACCTCCAAAGTTGTGGCAAAATGGCTTAAGGACAACAATGTCAAGATATTGGAATGGCCATCACAAAGCTCTCACCTCAATCCTATTGAAAATGTGTGGGCAGAACTGAAAAAGCATGTACGAGCAAGGAAGTCTACAAACTTGACTCAAAATACCTGTTCTGTCTTGAGGAATGGGCCAAAATTCCAGCTTGTGGAAGGCTACCCAAAATGTTTGACCAAAGTTTAACAATTTAAAGGCAATGCTATCAAATACTAACAAAGTGTATGTAATCTTCTGACCCTCTGGGAATGTGATGAAAGAATAAATATGTGTGTGTGCGCGTGTGTGCGTGTGTGTGTGTGTGTGTGTGCGTGGGCGTGTGCGTGGGCGTGTGTGTGCGTGTGCGTGCGTGTGCGTGTGCGTGTGCGTGCGTGTGCGTGTGCGTGTGTGCGTGTGTGTGCGCGTGTGTGTGTGTGTGTGTTACAGGGCAGCCAAAGCAGTGCAAACCTCTTTTGTGAAAATGCTTGATTTTCCCAGTCAGGTTTTCAAGGTTTGAAATATGCTTGAATTTGAATGTATTCTTTGAAAATGCATGAATTTTCCTTAGGTGGTTCACAGTTATAAAAGATCTAAAATTATTTTGAATTTTAAATAGATATTATACAGTCTGTATATGTTTGTGGTGTCTCTGGAGCACACTTGCGCCACTCCGCATCTTATTTTGAAGTTGTGCGTACACAGAAGTTGTGCATGTCTCCACCGTAGTAGATTGGCACCAAAGAAAGTATATTTTCATCTCCTGCTTCCATCAACATGCTGGAGTCCCATTTCAGTGACAGCTGGCTGGAAGAGGTGACATAAAATAACTGTGTGGAAGAGCGATCAACAACAAGTGTGCGAGGGGGAAAAAAAAGAAGAAAAAAATAAATAAAAAGACGTCAATGGATGTTGGCACTTATCAACACTAAGCCAATATGATATAAGATGAGACAAAGATTTAGTTAAAACTTGAATTTATTTTTTACAATCTTGTACTCTGTATACTTGTATTTACAATCAGTAATACAATAAGAATTTTTAAGTAGGGCAGAAAGTCAACGTATGTGATAAATTAAATATGTAAAATCTTGGCCTGAATTAATCATAATAAAATTGAAATCGTTATGTGGCCCAGTGCGATTTATTAAAACCCCCAAAAGGCTGCAATTGTATTAAATAAATGTATTTATAGTCTGGATTAACATGTTCAAGACAAGCATGGCCACTGGTTTCAAATGTCCACTGTCTCATCAGCTCACGAACAGCCCACACAAACGCCATCTATCTTGGGAGTGTTCTGACTCTTGAGTTTGGTTTGCCAGTGTGTGTGGTGCGTTTTTACTATAATGTGCGTTGAGAACGCAAAGTGCTACGAAATAACTTTATTTTCATGGAATTCAATACATTCTTGTAATAATGTGACACTGGGGCACTGAAGAGGAGGAAGTGGCATTTCACCTCATTGTAAATAACGAGCATGCTTAAAAAAAAAACTAAGCAAGAAATTCAAATGTCTTCAGTTTACCATAAATAAAGGTTTGAGGGTTTAATACGGCCAATGCTTTGTGATTGTAATGAAATTACGACAGCAATATTACCGTTTTTATACAATAAAATGAACATATTCAATAATAATAATTTAATATTACGATACAGTAATATATTTTTACTGTTTGCTTATTAAATATCACAGATGTCCCTTTATGACATTTTACATACATTTTGTTTAATTTGTAAGTAAACATTGTTGTTTATTCATTGTTTATGTATTGATATGTTGTTAAATTTACCAGTTTTAATATGATAAACCCAAATATGTATTCATAAATATGATTCATCCATGAACTCATTAAATGGAAAACATGACTTGATTATTTTAAACTTGCAGAAACTGATAAGCAGTGTTGCATGTTCAAAGGCCTTGTTGAACGTGTGCCCCAGCTTGGGTGTATACATTTATCTTTGATATATTTTAGCTATGAGAACAGGTTGAATCACTATTATACTGAATAATATTTATAATAACATGATATTCTTCAAATCGGTCTGATATTTGTCACATCTTATTCCAGTGTGGGGGAAACCAATTCCATCACACTACATTTATTTCTGCTGCAGATGTGCATGTTTAGAGGTGAGATTCCACATGCATCTTATATCTTGTCACTGAATAGCTTGTATTTTTCAAAGCAGTCTTCCTTTTTAGCTTTTTTTTTCAAATAGCTGGGAACAAAATATCAGTTGTAGAATTTTAGCTTTTATTTGAAGTAAAAAAAACACACATGCACACAAACTTTCTTAAATCTATTTTATATTTCTTTTCATTTTCTACATGGAAATAAATAAGTAACTACAGTAACCAGGGTTGTTTCCCCCCATGGTCATTCAAGGCCCTATAGATAACCAGTGTTTCCAACCACATCTGTGTGTTAATGCAAGACTTTGGTTGTAATCGTGGATTACGGTATTAGCTGTCTGTGGGTTTAAAGGATTTCTTAACTTTAATTTTTATAGATAGGGCAATGTTTTAAATCACAGAGGATGCTTTTTGATCATAGCATTTTGTGAAGTAATTTTTTGAATTGGATAAAAATTAAAGCTTCGAGGTGCTTGAACAACATGATTAAGGTACCTTGAGAATGCTTTTTTTTCACTCTTACAAAGCTGTACGAACCCTGTATAATACAGACATTGGCTTTACCACCCCAAGAAATGCACAAAGCACACCAGTTGTGAGCTACAACAACAACATAAGGTAGTGAATGTCTTTCATGAATACGGGACAAATATGAGACATCATAATTAGCAGCAACAGTTATTGCATATGCCTCCTGCTTTTTTTAAGCCATTGTCTGTTCATATTTAGATACTGCTCTCATGAAAAACTACATTACTTAACTCTCAAACAGTGCTGGATTATGTAATCGGATTACAAAAATCCAGAATTTGTCATTTTATTGAATGCCATTTAAAATACTTGTAATTGGACTACAGTTACTTTTTTATTGAATACATATTAACTAGGTAATGGCAGTAAATGTCACGGTTCCGGTGAGTTTGTCGGTTTATTTTGCGTTTTGTTATTTTCTCTCCCTCATGTGGATACCTTCAAGCTTGCTGTACACTTGTTCTCTGTGCTCACAAATCTTCAATGGAGGATTCCTTGTCTCTGCCTGCGTGTCGGGAAAGTGATTGCCTTCCAATCTTCTGGGTGTTGTTCTCTGCACCTCACTACACTTCTACAGAGGATTCCTACGAATCTGCTCCCCAGTTCCACAATGCACACACTTGTCTATGAACACACTTTTCACGGATCTGCCCATTGTGCACTCATTCCTAAAAATCCTTCCCACAATTGCAGCTCATACCAGGATCTCCATTCTTTGCCAGGACAGTTAAAGTTATCATTTATTGTTAATAAATCCTTTGAACTGCTCTTGGGTTTCTTTGTCTCGCTCTGTGACAGTACAATCTTGCCAAGTATGGACCCAGTGGAGGAATCTACTCTTCGCTCCACCCTCTCTCAGCAGGGAGCCTTACTGGTATGTCAGCAGGATCAAATCTCCGCATTTGGAGATGATTGCATCGCAGCTCGCTGAGCTCACCTCTATTGTTCAACAACTCCGCCTACCTCCTGATGCTTGTCCCTTCCTGGACGCACCCTCACGGGCTCCTTCTGTTCCCCTTGTTTCTGGGCATTCAGAGGCTCGTATCCCTCCTCCATCCCCATATTCAGGTGAAGCGGGATCCTGTAGTGCATTCCTTTCACAATGTTCCATGTTATTCATGTTACCGTACTCTGCCTTCCCATTGTAGACTATGAAGTGTGTGATCACATTTCTCACCGGAAGGGCCGGTGAATGGAGGACTGTCATGTGGGACAACAGACATTCTTGCCGCACACCTTCTCCACAGAGCTCCGCCGAGTTTTTAATCGCTTGGTTCAGGTCAGGAGTCAGCGAGGGACGAATTCGTACTGTCTCAAGGAGATCAAGTCTCAGATTATGCAATCACGCTTGGCACCCTGGCTGCTGCTTGTGAGTGGATTTGGCGACAAATGCCTCCACTCTAGACAGGCTTGCTGGGCATTATTTTTCACTTGCTTTCATTTTATCCTTTCGTATCGCCCAGGCTCTTAGAACATCCATGTTTGAAGTCGAGTCCTTCACCGTTCCACCGGATATCATGCTACCCACCACTCGAGGTGGTGGGCATGGTATCCTGGGTGGTGGAGTCTAAAGTCCATGTTGTGCTACAAAACACCTCACCCCACGTTTGGTTATTTGTTCCGCGATCCGTTCGGACGTACGTCCTACAGTGCAGTCACTCATCCAACGTCGCTTGTTATCCAGGGGCGACTCGTACTCCAATGCTCATTAGACAGCTTTTCTGATGGCCATCGCTTGCGCAGGATGTATGCCGGTTTGTGGCCACTTGCCCCATCTGTGCAACTAATAAGACCTCCTGTAACCCCCCCCAACCGTGCTCCTCTAACCACTGTCTGTCTGTTCGAGACCCTGGTTGCACATAGCCATGGATTTTGTAACTGGTCTCCCCCCCTCCCATGGCAACACAGTAATTTTGAATGTAGTGGACTGGTTCTCAAAGGGAGCTTATTTCATTCTCCTCCCATAATTTCCCACAGGAGCGATCTGCTCCTGACTTCCACAATGCACACACTTTTCTACGAGAACACACTTTACGGATCTGCCCATTGTGCTGCTACGGCAAGCACTCATCCCCAAAACTCCTTCCCTCAAATGCAGCCGGTGCCGGGATCTCCAGTCTTCACCAGCAAAGTTATAATTTATTGTTAATAAATCGTTTGAACTGTTCCTCTGCTCTTGGGTCTCTTTGTCTTGCTCTCTGACCGTAAGTTAAAAATGTATTGATCATTTTCAATCGATATCATCATATTCTTACACCAAAACGCAATAGTCTCACAGATGAACATGAGCATGTGCTCCTTTTATGTTAGAACAGTAAGATATGCACTTAAGCTAAAGAATAGATCATGGTCTATTACTAAGTAGTAATGGTTAAAATAATTGTGTCAGAGTTTTGAGCTGTTAGCTTTGATCTAGTAGTGTCATTGCTGTTGATTTCAGGTTCATTACTGTTTGTTCTTGTAATGTTTCTATTGTTTTATACTCTTAAAATGAACAAGATATGTTTTAAAAAAAAAAGTATTTACAATTTTTACTACCTCACCAATGGTGTGCAGCTCACACATTGATCTTAATTGCTTCAAATGGTCAAATTGAGACATTTTCAGAGATTTTGCACATAAAAAATCAAAATAATATATATATATATATATATATATATATATATACACAGTGAGGAAAATAAGTATTTGAACACCCTGCTATTTTGCAAGTTCTCCCACTTAGAAATCATGGAGGGGTCTGAAATTGTCATCGTAGGTGCATGTCCACTGTGAGAGACATAATCTAAAAAAAAAATCCAGAAATCACAATGTATGATTTTTTAACTATTTATTTGTATGATACAGCTGCAAATAAGTATTTGAACACCTGTCTATCAGCTAGAATTCTGACCCTCAAAGACCTGTTAGTCTGCCTTTAAAATGTCCACCTCCACTCCATTTATTATCCTAAATTAGATGCACCTGTTTGAGGTCGTTAGCTGCATAAAGACACCTGTCCACCCCATACAATCAGTAAGAATCCAACTACTAACATGGCCAAGACCAAAGAGCTGTCCAAAGACACTAGAGACAAAATTGTACACCTCCACAAGGCTGGAAAGGGCTACGGGAAATTGCCAAGCAGCTTGGTGAAAAAAGGTCCACTGTTGGAGCAATCATTAGAAAATGGAAGAAGCTAAACATGACTGTCAGTCTCCCTCGGACTGGGGCTCCATGCAAGATCTCACCTCGTGGGGTCTCAATGATTCTAAGAAAGGTGAGAAATCAGCCCAGAACTACACGGGAGGAGCTGGTCAATGACCTGAAAAGAGCTGGGACCACCGCTTCCAAGGTTACTGTTGGTAATACACTAAGACGTCATGGTTTGAAATCATGCATGGCACGGAAGGTTCCCCTGCTTAAACCAGCACATGTCAAGGCCCGTCTTAAGTTTGCCAATGACCATTTGGATGATCCAGAGGAGCCATGGGAGAAAGTCATGTGGTCAGATGAGACCAAAATAGAACTTTTTGGTCATAATTCCACTAACCGTGTTTGGAGGAAGAAGAGTGATGAGTACCATCCCAAGAACACCATCCCTACTGTGAAGCATGGGGGTGGTAGCATCATGCTTTGGGGGTGTTTTTCTGCACATGGGACAGGGCGACTGCACTGTATTAAGGAGAGGATGACCGGGGCCATGTATGGCGAGATTTTGGGGAACAACATCCTTCCCTCAGTTAGAGCATTGAAGATTGGTCGAGGCTGGGTCTTGCAACATGACAATGACCCGAAGCAGACAGCCAGGATAACCAAGGAGTGGCTCTGTAAGAAGCATATCAAGGTTCTGGCGTGGCCTAGCCAGTCTCCAGACCTAAACCCAATAGAGAATCTTTGGAAGGAGCTCAAACTCCGTGTTTCTCAGCGACAGCCCAGAAACCTGACTGATCTAGAGAAGATCTGTGTGGAGGAGTGGGCCAAAATCCCTCCTGCAGTGTGTGCAAACCTGGTGAAAAACTACAGGAAACGTTTGACCTCTGTAATTGCAAACAAAGGCTACTGTACCAAATATTAACATTGATTTTCTCAGGTGTTCAAATACTTATTTGCAGCTGTATCATACAAATAAATAGTTAAAAAATCATACATTGTGATTTCTGGATTGGTTTTTTTAGATTATGTCTCTCACAGTGGACATGCACCTACGATGACAATTTCAGACCCCTCCATGATTTCTAAGTGGGAGAACTTGCAAAATAGCAGGGTGTTCAAATACTTATTTTCCTCACTGTATATACATATATATATATATATTGCAAATGCTATAGTTAAGATATGTTGTAAATCCACCAAAGGCTGAATAAGGAAGATAAAAAAGAATTCATAGTGCTTGTCATAAAGCTGCTCCCGATCGGCACGCTCCAAATGAACATGACAGTTTAACAACACTGAGACTGATATTATAGACAGCGGTAATATTCCCAGTACGATTGTACACGGTGTGAATGTATCTTATATTCACACTGTCACCACTTTGTCTATCATGCAGGTATACACCGGCTTAAGACCATAACTGGCCTCAGCGTGTGCATGTTGATGAACCGTCTCCTTTCTTTTTACCCATAAAAATCATTAGTTACTTAACAGTTACGGTTGCTTCACTTCAAATCATGGAGAGGCTATATTTGGGAGAATCAAACATCCGCCGCTCATTTTGGCATGATGATTCAGATAGATTGCTAATTATTGCTTTGTTCTGTGACGTGTTTCAAGTGTACTGACGTGCTTAGTGTGAACCAATAGAGGGCACGTCTCTATCTGCAGGGGTTTATGAATATACACACATTGTTTTGATATACAAGAGAACTTTCTAGACAAAGTTGATAATTTATAGATATTGATTTCTAGATAGACTTGGTTTAGATAAAATTTATTATTTTGCAGTTTTCTTATTCTATTATTTCTAAACATCTGGGTTTATTAGATTTTAATTTATTTTACATTTACTCTGTTGACAACTTCCCCCTGTGGTGCATTTGTAAATTTTTCTAGCACACCTTTATTTCCTTTAATGAAAAGAACTTGGATATCTATAACCAGGTGGCCTTGCATTCTAATAAAGAACATACAGTTGGGGGGCCTCGGTAGCTCGGCAAGTAAAGACGCTGACTACCACACCTGGAATCGCAAGTTAGAATCCAGGGCGTGCCGAGTGACCCACACAAGGCTTCCTAAGCAACCAATTGGCCCAGTTGCTAGGATGGGTAGAGTCACTTTGGGTTAACCTCCTCATGGTCGCCATAATGTGGGTCTCGGTGGGGCACGTGGTGAGTTGTGCGTGGATGCCGTGGAGAATAGCGTGGGCTTCCACATATGCTACGTCACTACGGTAATGCGCTAAACTAGCCATGTGATTTAGATGTGCAGATTGACTGTCTCAGACGCGGAGGCAACTGAGATTCATCCTCCACCACCCAGATTGAGGCGAGTCACTACGCCACCATAAGGACATAGCGCGCATTGGGAATTTGGCATTGGGAGAAAAGGGGAGAAAAAAGATAATACAATTTGAATCATGTTGGAGTACTATTCTGTCCTCTGCCTCAAACGCCTTGCTTGAGTCGTCAGTCAGATAACTCCTCCCAAAGACAACAGACAAAGGAAGTAGTTTAGAATATTTACTGATTTCGATGGCAAGCACGACAATGACTTCAAACCCAACTGGAATCAAAGAACAACAGCAGCCATGACCACATGCTCTTTCCTCCCATGCTGAAAACTAGTTGCACATTTATGATATCATAAGTCAAGTACTCCGTAGTGTCACTTCACTTGAACTTCACAATCTATTAATATAACTTAACTGAAAATGTCCTTAGGGACGGAACAAGTACATTTAAACTTTGAAAGAAAAAAAAATGGTCAATCATCCATAAATTTGATAAAATTCTAGATAATTTTTTTGTCATATTTCCCAGCACTAATTTAATTTCACTGTTTATATCACTCGACATGTCTGCATTTGCATTCCAGACAGTCTTGACAGTCTGTGTGTTGATTTTCTATATTTAGACTTTCTTAAAAAATAAAAATTACATTAAAGCATGTCATATTTAAATTGTCGGTGTGTTTTATTTTTCCTTGAGTGACCGAAATGAAGCTTGAATATTTTTTTTTTTCTCGCTCTTAGTGTGAATAGATCTGTAATTTGTTATGCTTTTTGTGTCATTATTGATATGAACAGACCTGCTCTATGGCTTATTGACTTACAAAGCCCAGCAAGCATGCTGCAGTGCCTCTGAGCTGTTTATGTTTAACTGCTGATAAGAAATCAATTTGAAGAATGTACATGGAGCATTAATCACTACACCCGCTAACTCTTTGATTCTTTACTCTGTTTCTCTCACAGAGGAAGTCCCTTAGAGACCAATGGCTGATGGAAGGGCCTCCCACTTCTCCTGACAGTACGGGGCCCCGATCGCCTCTCTGGGGCCCCAAGGCTCAAGAGATAGAGAAACACTTTGAAAAGTAAGAGATATTTCATATATTTTAAAACATTTCCCATTACGGTCCATAAATAAAGGGGCGAACTAGCACACTGTTAATGCGGCAGATAAATAGTTGCATTTAGAAAGGTTAAACTGCTCGATGTTTTGAACTAGATGTGTACTTGGATCATTATCTTGGAGTTCTGCACTTTTGAATGCACAGCGAGGAATGCCCTGAGACTTCCAAGCTCTCTGTTTACACTGAAGCACATCATTCTATATTCAGGATACACATAAGTGGTTTTGTAACATTCTTTATTGGAGCCTTTCTTATTTCTTTCTTTGATCGTTTTGTGCATAGATGTTATATAAGATGTTATAGTTATTTAGAATATTTATTTGTTGAATATCCGTTATTCACCATGTTGAAGTGCTGCGCTTGGCGTCCGTATATCCCTCTGAAATGTGTCTGATTGGGTTTGTGTGACAATAACAGAGCCTAATTATACATTAATATCCTTAACACGACTGTTTGACTAGTTATTCAAACATCCGGCCGATTAGTTGATTATGAAAATTGGTAATTTTGCTCATCCCTAATGGAAATAATGCCACTACCATGCTAGGGTGTTCTGGGTGGTTGCCCAGGGCATTGCTAATGCAATGTTCTAAGTATATTTTAGTGTGGTTAGCTTTGCGATCGTTATGGTGGTCTGAATGTTTTGTTTTTTTTAACTTAATTTTAATTGGTTGCTAGGGTGTCCTGGGTTGTTTCTCAGTGCTGTCTTGCTGGCAGTCAAAAGAGCCCACTCCAAGTCTTAATGATATTTTGGTCCCTAGATATGGCTCGTTCCTTCCTTCAATGTAAATCCATTTTATCATCCACCAAGTGAAAATCATTAGTCTGATCACTGGCACCTCTGCTCCACAAGCAGGGTTGGAAGGGTTACTTTTGAAATGTATTCCACTACAGATTACATAATACATGCTGTAAAATGTAATATATAATTTATTCCATTAGATTACTCAAGGTCAGTAACGTAAACTAAATACTTTGGATTACTACTTCAGCACTGGTATATTTTTTCACTTGTTTTGGCTATAAAAACTCTGCCAGTACATTAAGACAAAATACACATGTTAAAAATACATTCTCTGAACAACCTAAAATATCTTATACAGTGTTTCTTCTAAAACAAGATCAATCAAATTGATCTTGTTTTAATTATTTTTTTAGAGATTTTTACAAGTATTATCAAGAATATGATTTCTTGCCCTAATATCAAAGGTCTTACTAGAAAAAGAAATTATGATCCAACATTAATTTTCTTGATAAAAAATATGATCGTTCTGTAACGATTAAGACAATGTATTTACATGCATTCTATTAGTATGCAGGGTGTCTTTAAGACGCTGACCATCTCATTTGCATATGTGTGTGCTGTGTGATTAGAGAGTTTATGGAGTATGATGACCGATATGCTCTCCAAGACCTTTATTATACTTTTATGTTTTGTGACACTAATGGTTTGTTAATTTTCTCATGTATGAGAGGAGCGTGCAGCCTGTGTATCTGCCATTAAATGTGTGGAATACAGACTTTTGCTGTTTGGCTCAGTGATGGCAGTAATCCTGTTACATGTATTCAGTTACTCCCAACACTGTCCACAAGCCGCATGATTTGAGGGATTATTCGAGATACAAGCAAGTTTAAATCTCTGACTCCCAAGTATGAGTAATAGTGATGCTTGCCTAAGCAAAGAGCAATTATTACTCCTGCCACGGGAGCTCATAGCAGGTGATGGGCTTTTATCCCCCCAAAATATCTTTCTATTTTCGTGTGTGTGTGTGTGTGTGTGTGAGAGAGAGAGAGAGAGAGAGAGAGAGAAAGCGAGAGCGCGTGTTTGATGTTCTTGCTGTGCACATCAGCATTTATTTGCTTAACTGAAGGAGATGGTGATTATTTTAACAAGTTGGCAGCATTTTTGTATTGAAGCAGAGCTTTAGTTCGTCTGAGCAAAGTTTGCCAGTAATAAGCTGCTTACAGTCCTAAAGGGAGAACCCCTTTTTTTGGCGTGTAAACAGTTGTCTGGAGCTTCTCGTCCAATTAGGACCGAATCAATTCATGTATGTATTTGTCACAATGCAGTTTTATATAGAGATAAAGCACGCTTTGATTTCCAAAGAGAATTTATTGAGGGTCTAAACAAGTTGGGGGCTTTTGGTCTTGTTTGTCTATCCTGATAGGGATAGCACTGTCCTGATAAAAATTGTAAGACCTGAAAAACTCTATATCAAAAGACTGGACAAAATGTCTTAATTTTCACTAAAGAAACGTTAATTGGTTAACAGGTAGTTATCTTCACATATACAAAGTCATTTATACAAGACATGTAGTTTTATGTTAAAATATTGTACAAAATTATGTTTTTAGATGTAAAATAAAATGTTACCATATGATTAACAGTAAAAATGTATACTATGTTTAACAAGAGGATACATGCATTATTTTACTGGAAACAATTGCAAAAATTACTATGAAAAACAATAATCAGGCATTTTCAGAAGTCCCTGCCTGACCAATCACATTTCATTATATTTTATGTGAGTAGTTTCTTCTTATTTTTAATATAAGTTATGTACTTTGGGGTGTTCTGTGTTATATTTCTTGTAGTTTAGTTTGTTTATTGCATTATTTTAGTGTCACATGTCACCCTGGTGGTGTTTTGTGTTTGTGAGTAAGACTTGTTCATGGAAGGGCCATTCTTGATGAACTTTAAGGAATTATGTGGCCTAATGTAGTCGCTACGGTGATTAGCAATACATTTTAAAGTTCCAGAAGGTTTAATTTTATTTCATTTAATAAAATAAACAGTGGTGAACCGTAAAATATACAGGCATCGAAATAACATTCTGTAAAAATATGGTCACCAATTTTTGGCAACAACAGCTGGCAGTATTTTACTGTACATTTAACAGAATTTTATTTTACAGTTTACAAACCGCTTGTTGGGTTATAGGTCAACCACTTTATAAAAGCTTTATCTAGCTTAATTCAAGAAAATTTAAAATCAGTATGAAGTTCTTAATATGATACAAAACATTTGTGTGTGGGTTTACTTTGCTATAGTGTGGAGACAAATGTGTCCCCAGAAGTGCACTAAATCAACTCGAAAAGTGATTCATAATGTTTATTTGAAGTTTTAAATGCATAATTTTTATGGTAAGGGATTGAGTTAGGATATTTAGAAATATGTATGTGTGTGTGTGTGTGTGTGTGTGTGTGTGTGTGTGTGTGTGTGTGTGTATATATGTACAAGTACATGGCATTGGTTCTCAACTGGTGGGTCGTGGCCCAAAAATAGGTAACAGATCCATTCTGAAAAGTGTGTGTGACATGCCCTAATCTTCAAAAAGCATTGAAAAAACAATTAAAGGTTAAAAAATATACAAGCTAGACTGCATTAAATGCAGGTTTGCATGGGAAATCACCCCTCTGTTTATTATGCATTTATAAAATTGTCAATTTTCCTGTTGAGCTGATATAGTGTTAATAAGTTTGTATACTGTTGGGCCTATACAGTTCTTGGTAATAAATGTAAAAAAAAGTGGGGATAAATAAATACCAATGTTTGATTGTGTGTGTGTCTTAGATTACAGGAAACATCCGAGTGGTTGGCAGAGGAGGAGGTCAAACTGAACAAACATATAGAAGATGGTCTTGCTCTAACTGTCGCAGATGCTGAAACCCACAATAAGGTGAGATGCTACGACATATGATCAAGCCGAATGAAGTGCTGTTGCTGACACTTAACACATCTGCCATTAGACCTCTATGGTTATGTAGTGATTTTATGCCTATTGCTTATCATATGTGTACACAAAATGATAATATTTGAGTCTATTAACCTAATCTAACAAATGGGACCTGAAAATGTTTAAGACATGTACTCATTCTTTATTATTACTATTTCCCAGATTTTAGATCAATAGAAAAGTCATCAAAATTATAAAAAAAAAAAAAACAGAAATGGAAGTGTTGAAATTGGGAGCGACCAAACTTTTTTTAAAATCAAAACCATCACCAGCTGCTTCAAAGTAGCCAGCTTCCACCTTGATTACAACAACATTACAGTCAATAAGCTTCTTGTTCACAGTTACTATGATTCGTATGATGATTAGCACTTAGCACGATGCAACACATTCTCCAATCATTATAAGCTGTTTTCTGTAATAGTGGGTCAGTGTAATCCTTACCATCACAATAAACAGCCTTGTATGGAGGTCAGCTGAACCACAAAAAAACATTATTTTGACTGGACACACACTGCAAGGCTGTTGAATCTGGGGTGTTTGGCAGCTTCAAGACTATAACAAGTTTCATATAATTTATTTACCAAGCATGTGAAGTTGGATCTTGGTCTTATGTGACCACATCCTTAAGGTGAGGTGAATTAAAGGCAGCCAAATTAAAGCACCACATGAGTCATATGGACTAGCATTGATTCAGATTTGTACATGACGGACACAAACACAGGGACTAAAGGTAACCCTCAGGTACTGTTGCGATTGACATTTCTGTCTATATATTTAGAGTCCCAGAGACCACAAAGATTAAAGCGTAAATATAATAATGATAATTTTAAAGGTACACTCTTATTTCCCTTTAAACCCTTTTAATATGTTCCTCTGACAAATTTGAGAGATTTTAATGAAGCTTAAAAGAAATGGTATCATTACTGTAATGTTAGGGGTCTTCTGTTTGGGGTCAATTTGATGCCAGTAAAAACACTTTCTCATCCTAGAAAGCATTTCACTAGTGCCTGTGAGTGCTTTGGTCTATTTTTTTCCAGAGAGAAAAATGTCATTTTAATTATTGATATCTGTTCAAACATATTTTGTCAAATTTAGGTACACTAGCATATAGATGGTGAAAGCTAACAGACATGGACTAAAAGTCACTACACTCCAATTTTGATTGCCTTTTTTAAGGACCTTTTTTTCCAGACCCAAACAGAACATGAGGGTTAGGGCTAACATATAAATATCACTGAATAATGTGTATTCTTTCAAACCATTGTTTAGCACCTTTGCCATTTATTAACTACTAACCTGCTTTATTTGAATGCTGCATATAAATAATGTTGACTTAACTCCCCCTTGTGGCATCAAAAGCAATCTCTATGTTGTCTGCAGCTGCTAGTAAATGAATCTGGTAATGTTCCCATATTTTTGATTGTCTTAAATGGGAAGTGAAAAATCTCCCTGAATTTACAATCAGAGTGAGTGAAGAACAAGATGCTTGCTTGTCTGCATTGCACCAACTGCTAACAAGTAAAACTGGCCATGAAATACTAGATTGCTAATTTATATCATAAACTGAAGAGGAGAGATGAGATACAGACAGTGAAAAGGCCAAACCAAATGGTATAAACTAACACAAACTGGCAAAGTCTGATATATTTAGCAAACCTGAAATGCACATTTATTTACATGGTGATGTTTTTATCCAAAGCAACTTGAACTGCATTCAAGGTACACATTTTACCATTCTGTTTATTCCCTCTGAATCAAACCATTGCTAATGCCTTGTTCTACCATTTGAGCTACTGTTCGTTTTTACACTAAAACTGTACCTCATTCTAAAACAATGGTGGTGTTTTCATATCACATCAATAGCATTTCATATTGCAAATTAACTCTTTGAATGTTCTGCAAATGCCAAATATAGAGAAAATGAATGATCTAAAAGGTGTTTTTATGGTATGGTCACATTGGAACTAAAATAATGCAGTTTGTGAGTAAGGTTATAACATTTGTGTGCATGTAATAAACTTAGTGATCCATTTGGATAAAAGGAAACTTCTAGTCTTCCTGGAATGGAGGCTGTTCAGAGCTGGGCTGTTACACCCATAAATGTTCCATGTCCTTGAATGAAATATTAACCAGCAGACTGCGATAGTTTGAGAGTAATGTGTCCTCTTTATGGATGCCTGTTGACTTTTTTTCTCTTATTTATCCAATAGGTAGAGACTGCAATGGTGCCAGTTGAAACAGGTGAGTGTATGCCACCTGTCCACTCTCTGAAACACACCTGTCTCAGGGCTACTCGTCCACTTTAGCCTGAATAGTGTTTTGATTACAGAGCATTAGAGTGATTATTGCTTGTATAAAAAGTATAATCCATGACAAAAACAACAGTAGTGATTCTATTGTTAAATCACCCAGTTCATTCTGATTTAGGCTTAATGTTGGCACAGGAATTCAGCTTACTTTGATTTTATAATCTAAATGGCTAAAATCATTTTTTGTTTAATGAAAAACATTGTTAACAACTAAATAACTAATCTACAGGGCAGATCAGACTGATATAAACCACAAATATTTCTAATTAACTGTAGTTGCTGAGACTGCTCCTAATGGACCTATAATGGAGAGCGGAAAAGACGAAAAGAAAGGTACTAAATATCGAAGTTCTCTCCTTGAATTAGATATCCCTGCTTGTCTATTTTTTCCTCTTAGACATCTGTTAAATAATTCATATATTATTATTGGTGATTGGTAAGGTTACCATTACTATTACTATAAGCCCTAACCCCTTGAATTACATTTTGGGATTTTAACAAAACCTAAACCTAATTATTAACATTGGTCCGTAACTCGTCCCCACTGTTTGTGCTAAGGACATAAATGATAACTCAAAAATTGTGTGTCAAACTTGACTTTATTGTTGGTGGCCAATAAAACGGGCAAAAAAAAAGCCATATATAGGGACAAGAGTATCGTAAAGCGCTTTTCCGCCTTCGGGCCGAACAATTCTGTGCACGGTGAATAATGGTTCCAGTAGCATTTCTGGTTGAGGATGGTTTGGTGTGGAAGGACTACAAACCGTTCCTGGTCTGGATTTCTCAGCACGGTTAGCTAACCTTTCTGGTAGAACAGCTTTAGTGATGTGGCGACTCAAGATTGGTTACTTACCCAGTCAGTCCAATCTGATTCTGATTTTGCAGCAACACAGTGGAAAAAGAAACCATAACCGTGCCAACGATCCGGATTGGTACGGAATCGCACGATTCCGCTACGAGAACCGTTCGGCCCAATGGTGGAAAAGCAGCTAAAGACAACTTCCGTTTTTGCTATCAAGTATGAATGTTCAAAACTGATTTAAGATTTGCACTTGTGGTTCTGGTTGCAGATGACCCTGTGCATACTGAGAACCACAATTCAAATGAAGCAGGACCGGTTGTTGATGTTAAGGTGGAAGCTTTCACCACAACACCTTCCGCTGTTGTTAATGGAAGTATGGAAAGAGAATATTCTCATAATACTCCAGAACAGGATGAAGAACCACATACAAACAGCTTGGCCATCCACTCTCTTGAAGGTTCTGATGCAGGAGGCATAACTATGACCTTCCTTGGCTTCAAAGAGGCAGAGCCTGGCCAGGGAGTAAATGACGATGATGAGGTTGGAGAAATTATCCGAGCAGAAAGAGTGATTATTACAGACGAAGGGGAGGAAATTGCAGCATACGACACCAGCACGACAGAAGAGTTTGCTATGCCCGTTGCGAATGAAGACACACCGAGAAGCACAGAGGAAATGGGTGATGTGGAAGAGACAGAGAACCACCTCGAACCTTATGCTGATATAGAGCTGGCTGGATCAAGTGAAGTTTCCCAAAATTTAGACAGTCCTGCTGAGAAGGTGGTTACGGGTTTGACAGTTGGAGAAGATCGAATGGACCCAGAACTACCTGAGACACAGCTCCAAAATGAGACATTAGATGGTGCTATTGAGGTTTACCAAGTTCCAGTGTATTCCACAACTCAGCCGTCACCCACAATCAGACCGAAAGTAGAGGGTGAGGCAGTAGAATCGCAACCTCCAAAAGAAGAGGAGGCTGTAGCGGCCATACGCATCTCCCTAAGCCAATTTCAAGAGGTTCCCCTTGATGGTGTTGGAGAAAAAGCAGAGTCCAGCAACATGGCAGGAACTGAGAGACCGACTGCAGAACAAGAGCCTCTGCTGGTCTCCAAAGCATCTGCCCAGCTTGATACCAGCAGCCCAAATCAGCCAGAAGACGCAGGTGTACCAAAACAAAAAACCTGCCAGTGCTGTTCGATTATATGATCTTGTGTCTTGCCATCGAGCGAGTGTTCCCCTTAATCTTCATCTCTTTTGTTGTCTTGACTTTTACTTTGAAAATAATGTGGGTATGTCAAGATGTTCATATTTTGATCTTCAGCTGAACACGTCAAAACTCGCAGCTGAACGAATCCTTTCTCTTTGCAGAGGTTTCAAAGGACCTTATGCATTGTTACTAAAGAGCAGCATAACTTCAAAACAGAGCCTTAATTCTAAAGACTTCATTCTTTGTAATGGTTTCTCAGAATTTCCATAATGCTTATCTGTATAAAAACAAAACTTTATTACATTGGAGGAAAGGACTTGTCACTTGTTCAAGCTTCCATGTGCAATTTATTGTTGATGTATCATGATAAGGTGCATTCCCTTCATGCCTTTAGTGTGTCTGATTATGATACAGGTTTTTAATTCTGGTGACTGGTGAGCAGTGGTTCTCAACTGGTTTTGCTTCAGGACCCAGATTTTACACTGGAGAGCAAAGTTTTCATTATTTTACCTTGCATAGGTTTGTTCACGATTTTGAGGATGAAGGTATATCATGCAACCTTAATTCCAGAAATGTTTTTCCCAATAATTTTCCATAGGGATTTCATAAAAGCATTCTAAGCCATAGACCAAACCAACCAACTCTGATTTGTCTGAATTACAAGCTTTGGTTTGGAGCAAAAAAAATATTAGAAAATCAGGCAAAAAAACAAAGGTACAAGACTGTGTACCGAATGAGGGCATGAACTACAACCACATGAAACATTGCAAATGATGTATTGGAATTAAAAACTATTTATAAAATGTGGACTTCAGGTTGTTGATTGTAAGTATAGACACAATATATTTAAATTGTATTGCAATATAGAAGTAGTTTAAAAGTTTTGTGAGACCAACTCAATTACGTCATTCACAGTGCAACATGGAGTATGTGGTTGCTGCAGTGTTTTTTCAGCATTTCTTTGTAGCGACTCTTAGATTAGTGGATCTTACTCTACGGGATCATGTGAAGTGTAGTTCTTCACTAGAAATGGCAAGTTGAATTAACGTGGACTGATGGCTTCAACAGAGGCATATAAAATCGATTAACAACCTCTTAGGTCACGGTATGTCTGCCTTTTATAAGTTAATAAGTTATCATTAAAAATGTTATTCATCAACGGAGAAAATGAATGCTTCTACCAAGTGACATAAGAGTTTGTTCCAAAACAATGTAGAGTATGACTGAATGCACAGCCTTAGATGTCAGGAAGTTTTTTCTCCTCCTTTTTTAAAGTTGATAAGACTATTTATTTCTCCATCCTAAATGCATGATTATTTGATTATTAATGGATTATTAACAGAACCTTCTTTCTGAGAACCTTGCAGAACAGACGTGCAATCCATTTCTTGGTCATGACCCACCAGCTGAGAACTAATGCTCTAGAGCACTGGCTGTCGACCCACTGGGCCTTGACTGTTTTAACACGGCTATATAAAAAAGTTTTGTTATTGCCATGGAAATCAACCCATGAGGTTAGCTAATAATTATCTACCTACATAAGCGCACTGGTGTATTACTCTTTCATTAAATCATTTGTGTGCCTTCATAATGAATTAAAAGCCTGATCTTATATTGCAGAGAAATGGTAAACTTTGATTTTATATGTGCTGTAGCTACATTAATCTTCAAAGATTTTATTGCTTATGTGATACGAGTTGTTTCAATGTGACTGCTTTAATAGTTACAATGTCTTCAACTGCCAGATGAGTGTTTTTAGAATTATATAACGTTACTTCAGTATATTTCTCTTTTTAAAATAATAGTTAACCCAAAATTCAAATTCTTTCTTGCCTTCATGACGTTCAAAATCTGTATGACTTTCTTACGTAGCACACAAAAGGAGATGAGATTTTAGAGCATTTGTGGAAAACAGGATTTTCAGTGAATATTTACTTTTTAAAATGTTTGTCTGTTTATCACACAACAAACCTATGGCATTGGCATTGCTAGCACTGTGCTCTACCAGTTGATCTGCAGGAACCTGTCTTAACATCTCTATTTATGTCCTAACAGAAAGTCAGCCATATGGATTTGGAACCATATTAGAGTGACTAAATTATTTTCAGTTTTGGGTGAACAATTCCTTTTAAGAAAGCTCATATCCAGCTCATATCTCAAATTTGCAAGCATATACAGCTTTAACAATCTTGTTTTAATGTTAATTATCCAACTTGAATTTCTGTGAGAAAGTTTGTGTTTTTTCTTTTCTTGACCCTTGTTTCATACCATGATGTGTAATCATTATTATTCAAAGTTTTCCATTCAATTTAGGACCATCATGTTTTTCAGCATAGAAATTTTACGTTTAAAATAAAATACGAAGTGCCTTGTATGTACAGTATCTATAATGACTGGAATGGGAGTGGTTGAGGATTGTGTATAGAAAGTTTACATTAAAAGAGCTGTGAGATAAATAAATAAACTAAGTTGATCAAATGGGATTGTACATTTTTTCTTCTTGGTAAATTGTTACTACTAGATGAGGATGTATATAATTTTAATGATGACAGCTTTTGTTTAAGGTGTAGTAATAATTTCTGCTGCACCAAACAGAATTGCTGTTTGAGTGGCATATCATTGGCTCAACCAATGGTGTGACCTTTGGGTGGGGCTACCTGTTTGATCAAACAATAAGAGACATGGGAATGGTTGAAATATGTTTGGAAATGTTCGATATTTTGCAATTCAGTGTGGTGCAGTGGCGCACTTCACCTGTAACGAGAGGAAACCATATTCTGTAGTAATGTATTAAAGATATTCAGATAGTAGCAATGCCAATAAAAAATAACAATGGCAACAATCCTTTTATGGTGAAACATGAAAAATAATATTCTATGTTCTATATTGCAGTGCTTGGTGTTTAAAATGTGATAGATTCAACCTTGTCGCACATTCCAATATTTGTGCATATTTTATACATTTTTATACTATACATTTAGGTTTTAACATACAGTTCAGTATAGTGGGAACATTTTAATGTTATCCATTGAAAGAGATGAGTTGCTTTCACGGTTTAATTTGCTATATGATGTTTAAAGCAAGCCCTTGCTTCAGTCACTAGAGTTTTTAGAGGGCTGTTTGGATTAGTGATGCAAGGCCTGTGGTTTACTCAAGATCTTTAATTCTGTATGGAAGTTGGAGGGGAAAGAACAGCACAGATTTTAACCTTGATTACTAAGAAGGGGGTGGGGGTACAGAGAGAAAGACAAAACTGAGAAAGAGAGTTCGAGAGAAGGAAACCAGGAAAAGTAAGGGAAGGACAGAGGGGTAAAGAGCTCAAATGTGTGAGCGGGGAAGAGATTTTTGCAAAGTTTGTTGGTACATCAGGTGGAAAATATCAGTTTTCTGTGTCCCCCAGGTGACCGCTTTCTCTCCTTTGTCTTTCATCTCGAAGGTGGGAGGTAAATTTTTCCTTTCCATCTTTTTCTATTTTCATTCCTTTCTAAAAATCAAGAGAGCTTTAAGTGTTAAGTAACAGTGTTGGGAATTTTGACTGAAAAGCTTATCAAAAGTTAGAATTATGTATATTTAAAAAACTAGCACAAAGTACATTTATGTTAAACTGGTCTGTTTTCAAAGACAGGTATTCATGTTTCTTGAAATGTGTTTGTATTCTTAATGCCTTATTTGTCAGCAGTCTTTTTCTCCCTCTGACATTATTTGTTTTGTTTATTATATATTTTGTGCAAATATGATTTTTTTTTATCAGTTTTATATAAACTAGTAATTTATAAAGTTACTCAGAACACCTCATCATAATTCTGTTATTCCAGAATCATTATTTCCAGGTTGTTTTGACACTGATGGTCACAGTGTAATATGATTAAACCGTATTAATCTGTTCCTTATGTAATTAGCATTTGCCTATGGTACACCTGTAAGTCCTTGTATTTGTTTTGAGTCCCATGGACAAATGCAATACTAAATATTTAATTGTGAATGATACATTCATTGTCAACCAAATATTACTGACAAGTCATTAAATAGCCTGTAATACATTTAAAACACAAATATATTGTGGAAGATGGATGTCTTATTTTATTATAATGTTTTTATTTAAAAAGATAATCTTTTCAAATCAGTGTCAATAAATAATGGTTTTCATGGTGACAACTTACCTCATAGAGGTGACAGAAATTATGCCCCAGTGATCTTTTGAATTAAAGTAAATATAATTAATAAAATACCTTGTTAATTTGGACTTTCTGCACTATATGAAGACATTTCATTGACTTCTCTGTTAAGGTGAAAGCGTTCCACTCCAATTTTTTTCTAAGTTTAATAAACTTGTTAATCATTCTCAATCATGTATGGCAGCATGGCAACCCAACCAATGAGCAGGGGTAAATGCTTTAATAGGTCATTTTTCAAATGACAATATAGCATTCAAAATATATATAGAGAGAAGTTACAGTAATGAGCTAAGAAGACTGGTGCAAAGAGAAAGAGATAAATTGTAAAAAGAAGTGTAAATTATTATAACCAAGATTTGTTCCAGGTTCACTGTTTCAAGGGTGATCTTAATGGGAAAGGACACTAATTTGACTTGGAGGCATGGTAGTTAAAGAGTAAATGACCTAATGAGTCTAATTAAGACCTTTTTAGAGGTCAAAGAATTGTGAAGGGGACTAAGAAAACGAATAGTCAGGTTTCAACCCCAAACAACAAGACTGGCCTGGGGAAGAAGTAAAAAATCCTATTCAGTTACAGCAATCAGCCAGGCTGTAACTCAATTTTGTGTGAACCTTCCTGAGCTACTGGGATTGAACCATAAGCTGATTATAGTTTGTACTAAATCAGCAAAATGTAAAAGAGTTGCCTGCACAAAGGAAAGGCCTTTTGCGGCTTCATAAATTACATCTTTATTGGTAGATGGACAGCAAGAGAGAAACAAAAGTCCTGGAAAGGGGGGTGTTAAATTCAATAAAATAAAGGAAGCCTGTCATCAGTACCCAAGAGCTGGCTGTTTGTCATCCTGTGATTGTATAAAAAGTAACACATTTTGCCATTTATTCCAGACAGATCAAGTGTGAAATGGAAACAGACTATGTGATTTGCCCTCAAAGATCTAAAACCGAGGATGAATGCAGTAGTGAGGCTGGGGTTGAAAAGAGGTCCCAGTTTACTGAAGGCAGGGAAAAAGAAATGAGAGAAGAACCAGAAAAGCAAGAAATGGCCACAGATACTCAAGAGCTGGAAAAGAAGGAAAAGCCTATTAGTACAAAAGAAAGAACGGAATTGGTAGAAAGAGACTTTCTTCACCAGCCTCATGGTCCTTCCACTTCTTTATCAGCAGATGGAGCCATTGAGTCAAAAATGGAAGACTTCAACAGTACTGTTGAAAATGACTTTAATCATGTCCAGTGTCAAGATTGGCCACCAGTGCCCCAACTAGAAGAAGATACCCATTCTGAGAGGAATGAGGCTCAAGTCATTGAGATTCAGGATGGGGAGAAGAAAAACACTGAAACCAGCCAAGATGTGCAAGAAGTTACTGAGGGTGAAAAATTTCTCACAATGACACAGAAGGATGAAAGCACAGACTCACCAAAGGTAGCCAGTGAAGAACAGAACCATTTCACTGAGCATGAACTAGAGTCACAGGGTGACTCCGACTCAGTTGTGCTCCTATCAGAGAACAGTGAAGAACAAAACATAGACTGCAAACCTGACGACTTTGCCACCACCAAAGAGCAGAGGGACAGTCATAGTGATGAACCACCAAACCTGACAGAGTGGTCCAAGAGCTCTTCAAAAGTCTTATTGAGCCCAACACTCCACAAAGCACCCAAAGTGAGTCCATAATCATGTCTGAGACTGTCCAGCAGGGGGAGCTTGAGGTGAACAACCCTAGAGGTTTGAATGAAAATGGGGTGGTGCAACAGGTGTATGGTGCTGCTCCGCCCCTGGATATATTTGGCGGTGAGCCTGCCAATCCAGGTCAAAGTAGCCCTGCCTATTGCTCTACTGAAGCAAAAGTGCCATTGATGATGACAGAGTGGGGTAGGGACAGTGAAAGGGAGGAGAGAAAGTGTGATAAAACAGGTGAAGAGCTAAAGCAAACAGTTTGTGTCACAGAAACTGGTGAGACGGCAGGAGGGAGGCAGGGAGAGATTAAAGGACTAGAACAGGACAACAAAAGACAGAGTAAAACAGACTTCCAGCCAAACACAAGGCCTCATTTTGGGGAAGAAAAATTCACCAGAATGGATTTTGATGACAGCCAGAGTGATAGTGGTCTATCAGCAGATTTCTCTCCCAACAGCACAACAGATGCCTCGGACTGTCCTGTTAACGTTGATGCTCCTGATCCCTTTGAATCTCCGACTTATGAAACTCCCATTGAGAGGGAAATCCGTTTGGTCATGAAGAGAGAACAGAGTCTACGGCGCTCTCGAGGACTGGAAAATACAACAAACAGGACTAATGAGTTTGTGGAAATTCCAACAAGGAGACCCATTCTCTCTCAGGACCTGTTCCTAAAACCCAACCCAAGCCAGGAAAAGGACAGACAGTTTGCTGGAAAGAAGATGCAGCAGGAAATCAGTGCAGAGGCAGCGAGGGAAAAGGTTCTGGTTGAACTTGGTCGACTTCCTGGTTTTTATGACAAGGGCACAGAGGTACAGCTTCATGAGAAAAAGCAACTCTTTGAGGCCTTTCAAGAGCCAAAGGAATCTGGGCCTGTTCTTAGTAGAAGATCAAACTCCATCAATGTAGAGGGTTCAACTGGGATACAAGAAGTTGATTCTGCTGTGGAGGTCAGACAATCTCAAATTTCTCCCACTCCACCAACAATGAGCCCACAGGGGGGTTCTAACAGAAACCAACCTGCTTCTCAAGGACCTGGTCTAACTGAGGGAATCAAGGGCCAAATAATAATCATTGAGGCCAACTCTTTTCCCACAACTGTTGGATTTTTAAGAAGCTCTTATGGCACAGTCTCATGGACAGATGGACGGTCCATGAAAGTCATGAATTCTGACAATGTGAGTGCTGCTTCTGCTGGGCCTGTCAGAGCTAGCCCAAGTCTAAATTTACAAGCGATTAAAAATGAAGATGTCTCAAGTTTGGTGAAGGAGAACCCTTTCTTCAAGCTCCGTTCTTCCATGTCACTGCGGCCCAAGGTGGAGCAGGACATTATGGAGGCAAAGGAGAGGGAGAGAGAGCTACAAAGACAGAGGAATAGTCTTTATGGAGGTGCACCCATGGACATGGATGCAGAAAGAGTAACAGGGACGGATTTAGGGACAAAAGAAGGAGAGAAAATGGAAAGTAAAGTAGGAGAGAGGTGGGTAACTCGATCCTCTAGCAAAGAGATGCCCAGACCCCCTCCTCAGCACACAAATCAAACTCCAGCAGGCTGCCAATCAGATCAGTTCTCCACCACCACCACGTCAGGTGAGTCACTAAAAGCAGCATGTGTAAGTTTGGTTTTGGTTTACAGAACAGATGAAAGAAACTGGTTGAGCCAAGCCTTTGACGCTTCCCTGCTGTTCAATGTGGAAACTGTACAAAGGATATACAGTGAACACAAAATTTATTTGTACACTTAAAGTGATAGTTCACCTATACATTAAACTTCTATCATTTACCTAACATTTTGAGGAGATTCCCCTGTACTGGTTGAGCAGATTCACTTCAATGTAAAGCGCTTGAGTGCCTAGAAAAGTAAAGCTATGTAAATTTAACAAATTACTATTATTTTTATTAGTATGTTGTTCTTTCTTATGTGGAACACAAAAGGAGGTGTTTGACAGAATATTTGTCTCTTTCTTAGCCATTTTTAGCTTTTAGCAACTTTTTGAAATGTATTTTAACCAGCAGTTCCCAAGGTGATTTTTACTGGATGTGAAAACTCAGCTCCTCTCAAGTAACACAGGTGTCATTCGTCACATTAACTATGAACATGTCCCACTAAGATTGACAGACAGAAAATGTCCAAATACTTTTTGAGGCCGATGTAATGTTTATACAAAAGACACATTACATGCCTATCTAAGCAAATCCTAAAGAGCTCAGTTTTCTGTATTTGTAGGCCATAAATCCAACGGCTAAACCAACACCTGCAAAACTAATCTACTTTGTTAGCAGTGAGAGCATATAACACTTCCTGTCCTATTTTTGATTGGTCAGTTACGTAAACACATTTTTATTTGACTTGAAGCTGGCAGTTTTTGCATCTCCATGACAGCTAACAAATAAACACTTACACAATGCTAATTTGGTGAGATGTCATCAGTACTGACTTGCACCGGATATTGAAATGGTTGTGTTATTAATCAAATGTGCTGAAATTAGCAAAGTATGATTAAGAGTAGCTTGTCTGGAAAAATTTTTAACTAAAGTTTAACTGTGTTTGCATGTCCAATAAATAACCGCAGTCGAGTCGTGACGTCTTGACTTTATCGTCCTTTACTACTTTATGAGTCATCTAGTCTAGTGAAATAGTCTTGACTGAAGTCCATTGCTAGTTTTCATATAGGTAAATGCTCCAGGGATTCGTGCGAACAATTGTAATATAGATTTCTGATGTTGTCTCATCTGATCATGGAGGATTCTGTTGGCATATGGCAAAATGTTTTATGGTCAGATTTGAACATTTTGGACTGAACTCCAAGCGCTATATTTGGGGAAAACCAAACACAGCACACCACCCAGAACATACTGAACCATACCTACTGTAAGGCATAGTGATGGCGACATTATGTTGTGGGGGTGTTTCTTTTCAGCGGGGACTGAGCAATTTGTCAGGATAGAAGAGAAAATTGATGCAGCCATGTACACCCAAATTCTTGTGGAAAATCTGTGGCCCTCTGCTCGACCACTGAAGATGGATAGCCTTTCAGCATGACAATGACCCTAAACACACCACCAATAAAACAAAATGCAATGGCTTAATGATAAGAAGGTCAAAGTCCTTGAATGGCCAAGTCAGAGCCCTGACCTGAGTCCAATAGAAACCCTGTGGTTTGACCTGTGGATAGAGAGCAGTCCATTGCCCCTCAATCCACAATTTGACTGAACTCGACCAAATCTGCAAGGAAGAATGGGCAAATATTCCCCAATGCAGGTGTGCGATGCTAACAGAGACACATCTAAACTGTCTGATGGCTGTCATTAAAGCAAAAGGTAGCTCTACAAATGTTTAAATCCAGGTGAATTATCACTTTTCAAACCACCTTTCTTACATTTTGGAACTGTTGCCTATTTTTCCGTTTCTTGAATGATGCAAGGCATTTTTTTTTTTCTAAATTGGTTTTGATTTCAGGCTGTTAGACAAAAATAGACTATTCCAAAAGGGTATGATGATTTTTCATAGGCACTGTATTATTGTCTCTTAGTGTTGACAGTAGACAAAACACATTTGTTAATTTAGAAAGCTCTTTATTGTATTTAATACATATTATGTTTATATTTTTTCCTGAACGATATCTGTAGTTATGTAATAGATATTGTATTGACTGAAATAACGTAAAAAATAGAAAATATCCTTATCCTTTCTCACTAGTGCGACTGTCCACCGGAAAACTGGACCTAACCTGGCCACCACCCCAAGTGAATGAAGAACAAGGACAAGAGTCAGAGGTAGAGGACCTCACTGTTTTATTCTCTCTGTTAAAAATGGATATAAATTCCCTTCTCCACACTATCCACACTCCAGGATTAAATGTGTCATCCCTCTCAGCTGTAATGGGGATTGGGGTGGTAACTCAAAAGTCTGAGGTTAAAATCCTAGATTGGTTGATCTATGAACAAGGGACTCACTAAGTATTCTTTATTATAGTTTTTGCAAGGCAGCTCTGTATTTAGATTCTTCAAAAATTCTAGTTAGTGGTTTGTTCTTAACCCCTTACCCTAAATATTAAGAAACTTTCTACCAAACTTTGTGGAGTAGAAAGTTTCAATATTGTCTAGAAGTATATTTTATTGTTTTTAATCAATGTTTTTTTTTTTTTTTTTAGATTTAAATATTGAAGTAAATTAAAAATTGCATTTTAAAAATCTCTCATATACTTACATAGATTAACTTAGAAAAATACACCCAACAGAAATGGTGTCATTCTAATATTTACATAGTGAATTTCAATTTCTACATCTATTTGAATACTGAACTGTGATTGTTCTATCCTTTCTTGCAACTATTTAACCATATAACCATCTTTACACTGCGAAGACATGCACTGAATGTCATAACAGCATAGCAGCTCTGATGAAGCATTTTATTTACAGAGAAGCAAAACCTGAAACCTACACTTACTGTACTTACATTTTAACAGGTGTCTTTTTGCCTTGCTAGCACTGATATTTCTTGAAACCATAAAATGGTATTTAGGAAATGTAAATGTAGTTAGCATTGTGCTCTTGAGACAAGACAATGAACAAGACACTTCACTCCAGCTTGCTCTCCAGGGAGGTTAGAGTAGGTCAAGAGGTTTCAGTAATAAGTTAATTGTCAATCGCTTGAGATACCAAGTGTCTGCTAAACAACCAAAGAAATACAGACACCACAGCAATTCATTCTTTCAATAAGTAATCATAGAGTATCAGTTTCAATGACCCTCCCAGTGCAAACACAACCAACGAAGAGATGCTTAGATAATGATGTCTATGAGAGTTTGTACCTGCTGCATTCTTCTGTAGCTAAAAATCAAGATCTAGCCATGAAAGATGAATACTCTTATCATTATTGCCACAGTTCAGCCAGGAGGCTATAATGTAACAGAAGCAACACAATCAAAACTGGTGTTGTCAAGTAAACATGTCTTTATCTGTCAGTTCACCTCATCTGTACTTATATACTGTACATACACTGGCAGCCAAAAGTTTGTAATAATGTACAGATTTTGCTCCTATGGAAAGAAATTGGTACTTTTATTCACCAAAGGGGCATTCAACTGATCACAATGTATAGTCGGGACATTAATAACGTGAAAAATTACAATTTGAAAAAAATATTAAAAAGTTCTTAAACTACTTCAAAGAGTTATCATCCAAAAATCCTCCATGTACAACAAAGACAGCTTTGCAGATCCTTGGCATTCCAACAGTCAGTTTGTCCAGATACTCTGGTGACATTTCACCCCACGCTTCCTTTAGCACTTGCCATAGGTGTGGCTGTCTTGTCAGGCACTTCTCACGCACCTTACAGTCTAGCTGATCCCATAAATGCTCAATGGGGTTAAGTTCCATAACACTCTTTTCCAATTATCTGTCCAATGTCTGTGTTTCTTTGCCAACTCTAACCATTTCAAAAGTGGCTTTTTTTTGCAATTCTTCCCAAAAGGCCTGCACCCATGAGTCTTTTCTTTACTGTTGTACATGAAACTGGTGTTGAGCGGGTAGAATTCAATGAAGCAGTCAGCTGAGGACATGTGAGGCATCTATTTCTCAAACTAGAGACTCTGATGTACTTATCCTCTTGTTTAGTTGTACATCTGGCCTTCCACATCTCTTTCTATCCTTGTTAGAGCCAGTTGTCCTTTGTCTTTGAAGACTATAGTGTATAGTCTTTCATACTTTGTCTGAAATCTGCTGAGGAGTTTCTAGAAAAAGCAGTTTTTTCTTTTTTGCCATTTACGACCTAATATTGACCTTAAGACATGCTAGTCTATTGCATACTGTGGCAACTCAACAACAAACACAAAGACAATGTTAAGCTTCATTTAATGAACCAAGTATTTTTTAACTGTGTTTGATATAATGGCAAGTGATTTTCTAGTACCAAATTAACAATTTAGCACGATAACTCAAGGATAAGGTGTTGGAGTGATGGCTGCTGGAAATGGCGCCCATCTAGGTTTTGATCAAAAATAACTTTTTTCAAATAGTGATGGTGCTGTTTTTTACATCAGTAATGTCCTGACTATACTTTGTGATCAGTTGAATGCCTCTTTGGTGAATTAAAGTACCAATTTCTTTCTGAAACGACTAAATCTGTACATTATTCCAAACTTTTGGCCACCTGTGTGTGTGTGTGTGTGTGTGTGTGTGTGTGTGTATATATATATATATATATATATATTATACATACATTCTCACCAACCACTTTATTAGGAACACCTGTACACCTACTTATTCGTGCGATTATCTAATCAGCCAATCGTATTGCAGCAGTGCAATGCATAAAATCATGCAGATATGGTTAGGACATTCAGTTAATGTTCACATCAACCATCAGAATGGGTACAAAATTTCATCTTAGTGATTTCGACCATGGCATGATTGTTAGTGCCAGACAGGCTGGTTTGAGTAATTCTGTATTTGCTGATCTCCTGGGATTTTCAATCTCTAGTTTTTAGAGTTTACTCAGAATGGTGCCAGAAACATCCAGTGAGCTGCAGTTTTGTGGAAAGAAATGCCATGTTGATGAGAGAGGTCAACAGAGAATGGCCAGACTTGTTCGAGCTGACAGAAAGGCTACGGTTACTCAGATAACCACTCTGTACAATTGTAGTGAGCAGAAATGCATCTCAGAAGGCACAACCCATTGAACCTTGAGGCGGATGGGCTACAACAGTAGACGATCACGTCGGGTTCCATTTCTGTCAGCCAAGAACAGAAAGCTGAGGCTGCAGTGGGCACAGGCTCATCAAAACTGGACAGTTAAAGACTGGAAAAATAGCCTGATCTGATGAATCTCAATTTCTGCTGAGGTACACAGATGGTAGGCCCACGACACAAAAATCATGCCATTGTCGAATCACTTATCACATTTTTTCCCCCATTCTGATGATTGATGTGCACATTAACTGAAGGTACTGACCCGTATCTGCTTGATTTTATGCATTGCACTGCTGCCACACAATTGGCTGATTAGACAATCACATGAATAAGTAGGTGTAAAGGTGTTCCTAATAAAGTGGTCGGTGATTGTATACACTGATGAGTCAAAACATTATGACCACCTGCATAATATGCTGTTCGTCCTCTGCGTGCCGCCAAAACAGTGCCAACCCTCTGAGGCATTGACTCTACGTGAGCACCAAGACATCAGCAGCAGATCCTTCAAGTCCTGTAAGTTGTGAGGTGGAGCCACCGTGGATCGGATTTGTTGGTCCAGCTCATCCCACAGATGCTTAATCAGATTGAGATCTGGGGAATTTGGAGGCCAGGGCAACACCATGAACTCTTCATCATGTTCCTCAAGCCATTCCCAAACAATGTGTGCAGTGTGGCAGGGCGCATTATCCTGCTGAAACAGGCCACTGCCATCAGGGAATACCACTGCCATAAAGGGGTGTACCTGCAACGATGGTTAGGTAGGTGGCACATGTCAAATTGACGTCCACATGAATGGCTAGACCCAGGGTTTTCCAGCAGAACATTGCCCAGAACATCACACTCCCTCCACCGGCTTGTCGCCTTCCTACAGTGCATCCTGGTGCCATCACTTCCCCAGGTCCGTGTGATGTAAAATAAAATGGGACTCATCGGACCAGGCAACCTTTTTCCACTGCACTAAGTTCCAGTTTCGACACTCACGTGCCCATTGTAGGCGCTTTTGACGGTGGACAGGCCTTCATGGGCACTCTGACCGGTCTGCGGCTACGCAGCCCCATACGCAGTAGTTTGTGATGCATTGTGTGTGTTATTAAACATCCTCCTGTAACCATCATTCAAATTTTCAGTGACTTGTGCCACAGTAGACCTTCTGTCAGTTTGGACCAGATAGGATAGCCGTTATTGCCCTCACTTATCGATGAGCCTTAGGCCCCAACACCCTGTTGCCAGTTTGTCCCTCCTCGGACCACTGTTGGTAGGTACTCACTATTGGTGACCGGGAGCATCCCACAAACCTTGCTCTGTTTCAGAGATTATCTGACCCATTCATCTGACCATAAAAATGTGACCCTTGTCAAAGTCGCTCAGGTCTTTACTCCTGCCCATTTCTCCTGCAGTCAACATGTTGACTACAAGAACTGATTGTTCACTTACCATCTAATCTACCCAGACCTTGACATACAGCCATGTTAGGAGATTATCAAAATTATTTGCTTCATCCGTATTTAATCCGTCATAATGTTTTGGCTCATTGGTGTATACTTTTACATACTGTACTGTATATATGCAGTATATGGCATTAAATATGGGTTTACTTTACCAGTTGAGCTACAGAAACTCTAGCAGTATTTTAGCGTAGAGCATGGCGCTAGCGACGCTAAGATAATGGGTTCGATTCCCAGGGAACACACACACTAATACAATGATTACATTTAGATAAAAATGTCTACCAAAATGCATAAATGTAAATATAATAAACTGCATTTGTGATTAAGCTACCCTTTTTAGACATTTCAAATATACTCACTAACGGTCTTATTCATTCCATTAAATACAGAAAACCCTAAAGATCCCAAGGCAGCGAAACCTATTACTTGAGCGCTGGGAGACAGGGATGGTGAACAGTCACATGGACAACAGCAACTGAGACCAAACCCAAACGACAGCATCCTGAAATACTGTATACAATATTCTGGAGTCCATTCTACCAAGAGAGTCAGCGTGATGGAGCATATGAACAAATAATCAGCTTTCGCAGAAACATCTCTGATCTTGTAGAGGAAAGATAGTGTGAGGACTGTGTGTCATTATGGGTGGAAAAGAGCATACAATAGGCCTACCCTCCAAAAGACACTGCAAAAGTGAAAGGTTGGATATCCAACCCAGCATTTCTCAACACTATCCAGATGTCTGTAAAAATAACTGACAAGCCAAAGTGGTTATAATAACATCTGTTGGTTGTGTTTGTGAAAGCTTGGCAATGACAGATTGGTGTTGCATAGGTTTAAAAGATTTCAGTGTAATAAAAATGATCTGCATTACAATTATTCAATCATTCATAATCAATAAACTACTTATAGTGGTAAAAATGGTACACTTTAAGGTAAGATAGGGGTCAGTTTAGATAAACAAATGTCATTACTCATTAGAAACGCTAAATTAAACTTATGATACATATTAAAATGCAACAATTAATAAAAAAAATTATATAATCAGCTTTTTTTGTTATTTGTGAATGTTTTGAATGCCTTTGAAACTCAAATTAACGAATGAGACTGAAAGTTATCCTGGGGTATCAAAGATAACAATCCCACTACCTGCTCAGTCATTCATGTTAGGATCATGACGGAGGTTTGGCTTTTTGAGTCCGAAACTGGATCACTGTGTTCACAATAGGTACAATCATCAAGATGCATTGCTTATTTATGGCATATCTATAACTTTGATTTTGCCAGAAGAGTATAACAATTAAAGAGTGTGACGTTCCAAGAGTCTATTCAGTATTCCTTTGCTTGTTTAATGACATCATCGTCCATTCTATCCTTCTATGTACTCTGCCTGCAGTATGTACTTAGCTGCTGTGACTCAACACGCCAATGAGAATTCAAATGAGTCGCCATGGTGATGATGGTATTGTTGGTAAGATACAAAGAAAACGTCTGATTAGACATGCAGGGCTGCCAACTCTCACGCATTGATGCAATGGACACTGCTCTCACGCCACACGTCCCTTTTCTCATGCAGTGATAACGTCGCGGAGCAAAGAGGGCTTTGACAGAGCAGGCAGCACTGTGCAGCAGTGAGTTATTCAGACCATTCAGGGGGAAAGCAGTAGCACAGCCTCTCACCCTGCCTCCAAAAAACCTACTACATCACTTTCCTAAACACCTGTTTGTCAATACTGCAAAACTTTCCTGTTTGGTTATCACGTGCAATGTCTAAAGGTTGATTTAGAGGTAATTTGATCTAGCATTTAATAACTTTTAAAATGTTGAAATTTATGAAGCTAATGAGCATAACATTTATTTTTTGGTTATTAACAATTTTATTGATTCTATACATAAAACATTCAAACACAACAGAATCAATTATTCACATTAAACACCCTCCTCCGAACACTACTATGGTCACCAACAACTAGAACATCAAAATAAAATAAAAAAAAACAAGGAAAAAAACAAAACATCAATACACATTCCCAACTAAACTACAAATCTCTCTCCACAGCCCTTCCCCAAGAACCCTCCAAAAAATCGAAATAATCCCCCCACTTCCTGACAAACAAATTCCATTTCCCAAGCCTTCTAAAAAAACATCTCAAACGCCACCACCTTGCATATCTCCCCCACTCCCTAAATGAGGGTGCCCCAGCCGGCTGGATGATTTCACTGGATGATTTTTCTGTCAATCATGACTTCGGCAAGGACCAAACTTTTTAAATATCTTTCCCCAATATAAACAGCTATACCATCACCCAGGATACAGAGTCTGGGGCTAAATGATAATTCAGTGTCCAATACCTCGCACATAAAGTTCTGAACCCCCAACCAAAAATCTTGGCTCATTACACATCCTCAGAAAACATGTGTTGTGTCCCCTTCTTCTGATTGGCACCGCCAGCTGGTGGGTGTGTATTTAAGACCCAACCTATACAATCTAGAGGGGGTCTAGTAGAATCGATGCAAAATCTTAAATTGCATCAGACGGACCCTTCTAGATGTAGACTTGATGCTTTTTAGAATCCTAGACAACACTCCCTCCTCCAATGCCAAGTTTAAAACGTTCTCCCTTAATCTCTTGAGAGAAGATGAAGCTCTGTCCCCCAGACTCTGAATTAACGGGAGTAATACACTGATGCCTCATGATCTTTTCCAAAAGCAGAAATCACCAGTTCCAGAGTATCAGCCGCTTTAGTGGGGTTTATACTACACCCCAACATAATACAGAACAGGTGGCGCAGATCTAGGAATCTTAAAATGTTGAACCACATCTAATGGGATCAGAGACGAATAATAAAATCTAATCTGCGTAAAGCAAAAGTTTATGCTCCACACCTCCTGCCAATCACCCCTGGAAAATCATCCTTCTTTCTTATCATGGCTGCTAATGGTTCCAGGGCAAGACAGAACAATAATGGGGAAAGAGGGCAAACCTGCTGGGTTCCCCTATCCAGAGTAAAATAATCTGAAATTAATCAATTTGTTTGTACTGCCGCTACCGGGTGTCTATAAAGTAACTTAATCCATTCAATAAAAGTATACCTGAACCCGTATATATCCAAAACTTTAAAAGATATTCCCATTCTACCATATCAAACGCCTTTTCGGCATCAAGTGAGATGGCAGTGACCGGATTCTGATCATTCGCCACTGACCACATTATATTGATGAGACGCCTGATGTTATCTGAAGAGCTGCGGCCCCGAATGAACCGCACTTGATCTATATGTAGAAGAGATGTCATAACTTAATCTGTTAAAATGTTAACATCTAGCTTGATCAGGAAAATTGGACTGTAACACTTACACTCACTTGGATATTTGTCCTTTTTAAGAATCAGACTGATCCGGGCTTGTGTCGTGCTTGGCTGAAGCTTTCCATTCTTTAATGATTCCGTATAAACAAATGTGGAGCTAGTTCTGTAGCATAACATCTAAAAAATTCATTGGCAAAGCCATCTGGCCCCGGAGACTTGTCTGTACCTCATCAAGCTCCTCCAAGTTTATCTCAGAATCAAGATAATGTTTTTGCTCAGTCATCAATTTAGGGAGATCTAATGGTTCCACAAAGTTTATAATACCTTCATCTGTAGATGTGGAACTAAAAAGATCAAGATAGAATTCTTTTAAAGCATTATTCATATCAATGGCCGAGGTATAAATTTCACCACCAGCAGATTTCACTGAGGGAATGGTAGAAAAAGACAAAAGCTTACCTGATTTGTCCTCCGACTCAAAATATGACTGTCTTGCCCTAAATAACCAAATCTCCACCTTCTACGACAAAATAGTATTATATTTCAGATATATTTAAGATTTTTAGGTTTTGCAGAGAATATATTTTTAATGTGCATTTTGATTTACTGTTCTGGCTTTATTTAAAAAAAAAAAATGTGTTATAGTCAAAACAAGTGAAAAAAATCGAACAGTGCTGAAGAAGTAATCCAAAGTATTTAGAATACATTACTGGCCTCAAGAAATTTAACGGAATATGTTACAAATTACGTTTTATAGCATATAATCTGTAATCTGAGGTGGAATACATTTCAAAAGTAACCCTCCCAAACCTGCATGTATATCAAAGACATGTATTTGTATTACTTGCTATAATTTTGTCTGTGAGTAAAACAAATCAGCTGGTTGCATTCTACTCTTTGAGAGCTTTCCAATGACATATGGCACATGGCTATGTTTTTTTACAGATTGCGTTAATATGTACAATGCAAGATTATTAAGAAATTACTAAATGGAACGCTTATTATTTGTCTGCAAATTTCAAAGCACTTGTTCAGTTTTGGTCATAATGCCTACATGCATTGTAAAATACAACTTCTAAACAACACCTACAGTATTTTGTGTGGGTCAAGACTGTAGTTATTAATATTTTTATATTTGTTTTCTCAACAGGCCCCACCGGGTTAAACCAACATTCGGTTATTATATCTTTTCACACAATTTGTTGCTCCTTCAATATTGAATAAACCAAAAATTCATTTATTTTTTCAGTTTTTATTTCAGCAATAAGCAAATTGAACTGATGTTCATGTACACAACTGTTTGTAAGAGAGTTATAAGTGGTTTATGTAAAACAGCAGTGTTATAGTAAGGTAAGAATACCAAGACTTGACACAGGTATGTGAGAACACTAAAAAATAAACACTAAAAAGTCTTAAAAACAACCTAGTTCCTATAATAGATATAAGGGCTGGGCAAAGCAGCTATTATAAATTATTTTTAGCTCACTATTATATAAAACGAAATATCTATTTTCGGTCAACCTTTTTAATTGAGTACACGCAGGGACTTTTGTGAAGATTTTTGAGTAATGACACAAACGAGTCATTGGAGTTTTGAATCGATTCACTGAAACAGGCAGTTTGAACTGATTCATATAAATGAATTGATTTAAGTTTTAGCAGCCCAAAGGATGTTGGTAAGTTCAGAGATACTAAAATATTGTAATGCTTGAGTCACAAGACAACTGGTTGAGCATTCACCAGTATGTTTAATTTCATTAGTGATCTTACAAATAAATAGTTCACTTTCAATTTTAGGGTTTTGACAGAAAAAAGAAACTGAGAAATGCTATTAAAGCTGCTTTGTGCTTTCACTTCACTTAAAGGGATAGATCACCCAAAAATTTAAATTCTCTCTTTTACTCACCCTCATGCCATCCCAGATGTGTTTCACTTCCTTTCTTCAGCAGAACACAAACAAATATTTTTAGAAGAATATGTCAGTTCTGTAGGTCCATACAATGCAAGTGAATGGTGACCAGAATGTTGAAGGTCCAAAAAGAATATAAAAGTAATAAAAGTCCTTTTTTTAGTATCCACTTTTAATTCCACATTCTTCTTTTGTGTTTTGCGATTTGCATTCGTTGTGCATATCATCACCTACTGGGATGGGAGGAGAATTTATAGTAAAAAAAGGACTTAAATATTGATCTGTTTCTCACCCACACCTATCATATCTGTTCTTAAGATATGATAAGATAAGATTTAACCATTGTAGTCTTATGGATTAATTTTGTGCGGTCTTTATACGCTTATTGGAACTTCACAGTGTTGGAAGGGTTACTTTTGAAATGTATTCCACTACAGATACATGCTGTAAAATGTAATATATCATGTATTTCGTTAGATTACTCCAGGTCAGTAACGTAATCTAAATACTTTGCATTACTTCTTCAGCACTGGTATATTTTTACTGCCAGTACAGTAAGACAAAATACACATGTTAAAAATACATTCTCTGAAAACCTGAATACCTCATGCAGTGTTGTTTCTAAAACAAAATAATTCAAATTTATCTTGTTTGAAGGATCTTTAGATATTTTTACAGGAAAACAATAGAAAAATTATTATGAAGAATACAATTTCTTGCCCTATTATCAAAGGTCTTACTAGAAAAAAGAAATTATGATCCAACATTAATTTTCTTGATAAAAAATATGATCATTCTGTAACTATTAAGACAATGTATTTACATGCATTCTATTAGTATGCAGGGTGTCTTTAAGACGCTGACCAGCTCATTTGCATATGTGTGTGCTGTGTGATTAGAGAGTTTATGGAGTATGATGACCGATATGCTCTCCAAGACCTTTATTATACTTTTATGTTTTGTGACACTAATGGTTTGTTAATTTTCTCATGTATGAGAGGAGCGTGCAGCCTGTGTATCTGCCATTAAATGTGTGGAATACAGACTTTTGCTGTTTGGCTCAGTGATTTGTCGGAATAAACCATTCATCTCCGGGTAAAAGCATAACAGTGCCTGGCAACTTGTGCATGTAAAATGGCTAGAAATAGCATTTTAGCTTAGCGTAAAGCTGACAATTCACACAAGTTTTATTTCTATTTCTTCTGCTCCAAACTTACTTCTCTGTCTGCTTGTATGAATGAAACACATCATAAGAAAGTGTTTCACCGCTGTTCAAATGATTGCATCATTTATATGTATGAATGTTTTCCATCTGAAAGGTCTAAATATTAAATGTATCAAAGTAATCTCTTCAGTAATCAAAATACTTTTTGAATGTAACTGTATTCTATTTACCAATTATTTAAATTGTAACTGTAGTGGAATACAGTTACTTCTATTTTATTAATGTTCAGCAGAAGATCACTCAAATACTGCTAATGGTTTCCTGGATTTCCAGAGCTCTCTTCTGACAATGACAGTGAAATTCATCCAAAATCTCACTGAAAAATACATACCACATAACAACTGTATACAATTATTAATGCAATATTTTATAAATATACAAAATGTTCCAGCTTTTCAATAAACATAATACACAGAACCAAAAATCCACTAGAACCACAGTAAACAATGATTTTATGTATTCATTATTTAAAAAAAAAAAAAATATATATATATATATATATTGTTGGCCTTAAAATAAACGGCACAATATACAGAGTAAAATCTCCGTAAATCACAAAGATCATTATTAAACAGTGGGGTTATTGAAAGTTGTCATGGGACAATCGTAGATGGGCTCTGAGACAGAGGGTCTTCCTCTAAAGGCTCGTCCAAAGTCCTGCAGTCAGTTAAACACATAAATGAAACATAAGTGATGTGACAACAAGCATGTTTTTCATAGTGAATATAATGCAACAGGAGGATGTTAGCAAACTCTGAGTGATGCAAGGGATCTGATATGTAGATTTCACACAGTTTAAAAGAGAACTTCCTCTTTCCTTCATGTCCAAGTAAATGACAAATGAATTGCCAGTTTGTGGTACTTGTAATGTTCTGAGCAATTTCATTGGTTTATACAGTGGCGTTTATGTTACGTCATATTGAAGTTAGTCAGTCGAATAGAATGTAGAGAGCATGATAAACATGGTTACTGCATGGTTGTCAGAATCAAGATTTTTGTATCTGAAGTAACATTACTTTAGGATCAATCCGGCCATCCCTAACACAGAGTATGTACACACACCAGAGTCTCAATAAACAGCAGACTTCATCTAATGTCAGTGTATTATTAAGCAACAAAGTGGACATGACAGTACTGAAGTGAGATATGAGATTAATAATGTAACTGTAGGTCACCATCCAAGTTTTTTTTTTTTTTTTTTTAACAGGTATCTCTCTTACTAAATTTGGTGGAATGGGGCCTTATGCAAAGGAAATCTACTTATAAACCTATTGTTACAAGTTGCAATTCAGTGTCAGCCGTTAGTTACATTACATTAGAAAGTTAGAAATGGTGCATTGTTACCTCGGATCCAATGTCAATACGCTTCAGTGTGAGGTCTGTTGAAAAAACAGTCAAAAGTGATCGAAAATCCGATATCTATGGTGATGGAAGATTTTAAACAAGATGAATAATCATTGCTTCAAACAGGTTTTCACGATGACTTACCAACAATATGATCTCTGGAGTGAACACGATTCCAAAGTTTTTCTTGTTCTCTGTGGACAGAATGCATATGTCATATTTGTGTATTTTTATATAACATCTGTGTACTTTTATTTTTAATTAAAAATCTACTATTTAAACAACCTAAATATTTATTTTGTTCCTGAAGCTCAAATGGTAGAGCATTGCTATAGCAACACCAAAGTCATGAGTTTGATTTCCATTTTATCACACACTGTAAATAAGAAATATAAAAAAAATAAAAAAATGTTTACTCCACTTAATTTTGTACTATTTTTACTAGTTTTACAGAGTAAGTTACCGTTACTCTCTAAACCCTAAAGTTGTCATTAATAAAAACATTTAAGTAGTACTATTAAATGTTATTACTCAAAATTATCAAGTACAAAATTGTGGCTCTGTGGAATACCCATAAGCCCTTGTGCTTAAATTATGTATGTTTGGTCTAAACAAGGGAAATTTGTAAAAAAAAAAAAAATAATGTTATTTAATAATGTATATAGTTTTAATTTTAATGACTTTTGTTGTAACTGCTTGATAGTTGTGATTTGTGTGAAGTCACCATTAGCGTGATTAGTGTTACCTCTAGTGAACTTGGAGCCTTTAAAATTTTTGCCATTCTTCTTTACTTAATTGAACTTTACAAAAGAGCAGATTTATGTGAACTAAGAAGTACTATGGAGAATCCAATGAGCTAAATAGCTAACCGAGATTCCAGTCATAAATAAAAACAATAATAATTTAATAACAGGTGAGTTCAGTTTACTTGAGCCAAATAAGTATGTTTAAAAAGCATGCAAACTGTTACCTTATAAATCTCAAGCAAGGTCACCTAATTAGATTTTGCAGTGCATAATGATAATGCATTGATTTACTGTAAATGTGCTTTAGATAAAAGTGTCTGACAAATGCTTAAAGGGTTAGTTCACCCAAAAAATGAAAATTATCCCATAATTTACTCTCCCTCAAGCATCCAATTTGTATATGACTTTCTTCTTTCAGCCAAACACTTCCTGTAATGGCCGCGCAGAAGGTCGTTACAAGAAGCCAGAGATTATAGTTTATTAAGTTTACATTTGGATATTTTTCTTACAAAAACACATTGCTTCGCTTCCGAAGGCCTTTATTAACCCCCTGAAGCCGTATGGATTACTTTTTTGACTAATGGATGGGCTTTTTTGGGCTTCAAAATCTAAGGTACCATTCACTCCAATTATATAGCTTGGAAGAGCTAGGATATTTTATAATATAAATTGTGTTTGGCTGAAAGAAGAAAGTCATATATGCCTAGGATGGCTTGAGGGTGAATAAATTATGGGATAATGTAAATTTTTGGGTGAACTAACCCTTTAACTAGTGAAAAAATATAGTAAATAAAAAACAAAATGTCATTTTAATCAAATATCAGGTATGCTTCATTATAGTTTCTCACCTTTGCCACCTACTCACTGCCGTAGCTTTGACTAAAAATAAAGGGGAAGAGATTGCAATTTATATTAATGAGGATTACATGCATGAATGAGATTCCAAATGCATGTTTTCATTCCAGCATTTAATTTAAAGGATCAAGAGGTTAATCACCATATTTTTTGTTCGAGTTCATAACACAGAGTTGATCTCTGATCTGGAATCATTTGGGCTACTTAAAATGAATGGATATCTAATACTCACCATGTTTGTGTATGGCAAAGCCCAGGAGTGACACCACCATGAGGACCAGAACCCCCGCAGACAATGAGCCAACAATGAGTGCCAGGTCTGTGTTCCCTGTGTTGTCTTTCCAAAGATGAAGAACAAAGGAAAGTGTCTTAAAAATGCCTTTTTATTTCAGTTGGGCACATTTGATTTTCTGCATTACTGTGGTGAGGTACAAGACCAAAGTAAATGTTACCTGCAGAGGAAGGTGTGCATAAGTGATGACCTGAAAAATCATGCAATCAGTCAGAGTTTACATGTTAAGTTTACATATTTTTGTTCTTTCCACAAATATGGTACAAAATAGGGCCTGAAACTCTTTAGAAACTAATTTTTCATTTTGATCTGTGAAAAGAGGTAATTTACCTTTTAAAAATGTTACTGTCAGCCTCAGAAGCTCAAACTAAATATTATATGAGCGGTTTTATTTTCCATTAATTTTATGTACAGTAGTTTAAACCTTGATTTCTGTGACAGTAAACATGAAATAGAAGTCCAAATTAAACTGACACATTTTATCATATAACAAAAACTACAAGTTGAAAGTAACATGTTGCAAATTTAGTTAAGCTCAGAGTGGGCTAGCAGAAGATTTGCACCTCTAATTATTTTTTTTTTGGGATGTCAAAGTGTACAGTATTTGTAGAAAGTAACTTGTATTTTAAGCATGATCATGTCAAATAAAAAAAGAATACACACCTGTAATGCATGGGAGAGTCACTGGGATGCTCATTTTGGAGTATGCCCAGGAGTTGCCCAGTTGTACACTGTATTGACACTGAAACATTGTGTTGTGTTCATATTGTGTAAGAATGGGAAATCTTGCACTGTGTTGGGTCGGGGAAGCCTGATGGGTTGCGTAATGTGACGGGGTGCCCACAATAAATAAAGAGAAGAAGGCCTGTGGATATGAGGGTGACCCCACACACTCCAAAACTTCACCCCCTTGGTGGGATATGGACAGAGTGGGGACTGGGAGCTCTTTGAAAAAAACACACACAGTTATATGAACATTAACGATGCACTGCTGTGGCAAAAACGCTAAACCTAAATAAAGTGCAAGAAACAGTCAATGTCAATCCATGTTTGCTGACTCAAGAACATTGGTTAAATAGTTTCTATTTGAATTAATAAGTGGTCTGGGTGTTTTCTATGTGTTTGCTAGATTGTTCTTGGTCATTGCTAGGGCGTTATGGGTGGTCGCCAGGTGGTTGCTTACTGGCTCAAGTCAAAATATCCCACTCCCAAGATTATATTCTCTCTAAATTTGACTTGGGTCCCTCCTTCAGTGTGAGTAAATGGGATTTTTTATCACCAATTTTATCCAGCAAAAATCTTCTTAGATAAGTGATAGCTGATCTCTCCTAACAAATTGCACTATTAGAGGTATTCATGTCCCATACAGTGTGGGACAAGTTATCTGCCCAAGATGAATCTTTTAGGAGTTTGTTAGGGGTTTGTTCAGAAACCAAACCCTAATTCTATATTCTAAAATGATTAAAAACTTTAGATGACAACACAAGACCTGATCAGAAACCATGCACACCAGTCCAACAGTTGTCTTCTCACCTATCACATTTATGTAAACAGGCTGACTGGCTGTAGAGTTCACTTGTCCCGTATTTGGTAATGTGATTTGGTATAGACACATGTACTCCCCACCATCCTCATGTCCTGTTATCCTCACACTGAAGCGAGACTGCTGGGATTGGGATACCAGCTTGAAAGGGGCCACCATGGAGCCTGGGGTTCCTCTAGCCCTCTGGAGCAAAAGGAAAGCCTCTGGGAGCTCCTGAGGGGTAGGTGAAGCCTGACAGTGGAATGACAGTGTCTTACCAAGCATAGCATGACTACTAGAGGGCTCCACCACCAGATGAGGGGGTGGAGGTGTCGAGATGGAAACTGTATGGTGAGAAAAAGATAAATACATATTGAGATACAGTTTGAAATACAACACTAAAGATGAAAAGACATGTACTATTGGGTGGAGTATCTTGATTTGGTGGTTACTTGCAGAGACTGACAGAGCTATTTCTTTAACCGGCACACCTCTGAAACCACAAAGCTTTTCCCACCTCAACACAGCAGCCTACTTGCTAAACTATAAGTCAATGTGACAACAGAGATTCACTTAGATCCACACATTGACACAAAACTTAATATACATGAAAAATGACATTATATATTAGATCCTATCATTTATAAATATATCTTATGGTATTATTGTAGATGCATCACATATATTATAATAAATAATATTTTTATTTGTATGGATGATGGATGGATGGACAAATAGATAAATTGATGGTCGGTTGGCTGGATAGATAGAAAGATATATAGATGGATGGACAAATAGATAAACTGATGGTTTGGATGGATGGATGGATGGATGGATGGATGGATTTCTATGAGTTCATACTCACATTTAGGATCTGGCTTCATGTAAGAACTGTACATGCTGTTCTCGTACTGACAACAGTACAGATTTGTGTTGTCTGTATTGTTTTCCCTAAGCACAAAGCGAGCCTCTTGCTGTTTGGTTGAATGCTGTACAGTGTCTATTAGCTGTTGTACTTTGAAGAGTTTAAATATAAAACCACCATAACCCTGAGGGGCCTGGCACACCAGCTCAACAGATGAAACCCTCACAGCTACCTGGGTCAGGGTAGGAGCTTCTAAGACAGAGGGCTGTCCTGCAGCTGGAAGAACAAAGAAAGAGCCTATATATTATTGTAAATATAACTCTAAGTCTAATACATCCTCTTTACAGTCTTAAACATATTTAAAGCCCAGAAAGATATGATCAAGCAATTGTTCAATTTGGTAGATATAAAAATGTGGTGAGTACAAATTTTTCTTATTTCTATAACCCAAGAGGTACTCATATCTACTGAAACACCCAGCTGGAGTATTGGATGTAATAGCAATACTATTGTGGTCAACTTCATAGAATATGGGAACCAGACCAGAATGACCAGATTCATCAGCAAGTTTTGTTGGTGAACATCATGTATTTGCTAGACCAGCACAAAACCAGCACAGGAACAATGTGGTCTATGGTTTTTTTTATTTATTTTTTTTTTTACCAGAGATTGTAATAAAGTTATAAAGAACAATTATGTAATGATAAGTTATGTTCAACCATAATTCCCCAAAATTCACTTTATTTCAATAATTAAACAACAAGCCATTTTAACGTTTAAAGACACACATAGTAATTTCTGTAGATTGTATAGTGTATGTGAAGAGAGCAGCAACCACATGATTTGCTATGTGGCTTGGATTACAATGTGTCAGATATGTTCTGAGGATAGTGATACATAATTGTGGAGTGTGATAACTTACCAGTAAAATGCTGCCTAATGATGATCAAAGCTGTGAGAAGATATCCACAAAATGACATTCTTTTTGTGACCCAAAATGTTCCAGATTTTCCTGTGCTCTCAGTTATTAAAAGCTTTAAAAGTCCTGGATGAGTGTGTATTTGTATATTATAAAAGATGTTTAAGATTTCAAGTGGTTCAACAGATGCATAAAATCACCACCGCATGAACCTCCCTTCTCATTAACTTGCGCAAACTTCCTTATCCACGCATAAAAGTAACAAAACACGTTTTGTGTTTAAGAAACCACATCCTCATGAAAGAAAGAAAGAATCCTTCCTCATGAGTGGCCCATGAGTGCTGCTGCTGCATATGACAAAGACAGGAAATTCAAATGACAGGATGTTTAGACATAGAATTCACTTATATTTTTATCTTTATACCTCTCCATCTAGCAGTTTTACATTGTCCATTGATACAGGGCAGGTTAGCAGAGGCGCATTTTAATGTATACAGTGAATACAAAAAAGGAGTCACACTTAAAAATGTATAATTGTCATTAGATTAGATGACAACATTTTTTTACATTTAAAATAAAACAAGGTGACATCTGCAAACAAATGATGACAAGATATTTTCTCAATACTAACTTCACTTTTCCAATACATTTTTTTTCAATTACTTTTAAACCAACAGGTCCCAAGGTCATTTTTACTGGATGTATTTAAGTCCCTTAATGTTCCCCTATAGATTGAAATCAATTAAATTTCAATACCCCAAAATTCTTATATGTGTTTATGTTCTTGGTAGTAAGAATAAGAACTGAATTGTAAATCTAAGCTACAAAACATCATGTTTGCTGTAGCTGGGAGGAACTGTGGTCATCTGATTGTTTTGCCAGTGAGAGTCACATGGACAGAACAAAACAACAATTAAATATTATTGGTGTTTGTTGTCTTTTGCATTATTTCCCTTTGTTCCTTTTAGCATTCTGCCATTTCTTTCATAAAGAAGGACTATCTATCTTTCATATTAAATACCCATTGGATTGGATTGCCACAATAACATGCGGAGATGATTCAAGTCATTTTTTAGTTAAATTAAACTAGTATTGTAGTTAAATTATCAAATGGAAAGTAGGGGATTGAGTGATTATACAGCAGTGTAATAATAAATGTGTTGACCACACTTCATTATTCATGGTTTTTATTATTGATATACTGAAACTATATTTTAAGGGAAATTACACATTTTGAGAATGCCCCTGGAAAATGTATATAATACACTGCTAATAAATAACAATAAAACCGCCTACCTAATATTGTGTAGGTCCCCCTCGTGCCACCGAAACAACGTCAATCTGCATTTCAGAATAGCATTCTGAGATGATATTCTTCTCACCACAATTGTACAGAGTGGTTATCTGAGTTACAATATACTTTGTCATTCTCTGTTGACCTCTCTCAGCAATGTAATTTTACTTGTACTCAAATGAATTATTTCTTAATTAGCAGTACTTTTACTTAAGTAAAAAAATCACTACTCTTTCCACCACTGGATATACTTCCGGAGAAGTTCTTCTGCTTTTTCATTCAGGGGTAAAAATAAGTTTGAAACAATGAGTACATGTAAATATGAGGATGCTCAAGATAATGTGACATTAAAATGTGTTATCAATGACTTTATACCTCATTCTATTCACATGAGGTCAGTAAAAGGAGTTTTTTAAACCACTCAATGAGGATTTAAATAATATACAGTATATGCAGTAGAAAATGTGCTTTCTGAATTCATGAAGCTAATACGCTAACACAACCCGTTCTCATTTCCTAAGCTTCCAGTTTTGACGCTTGTGCAGAAGCCATCAACGTCTGCATGATGACACCAAAGGTGCCCCCTTGCTTCCTCTCATTGACGTGGTGAGGAACCAAAACTTTGTCATCAGGTATTAATCTTTGAATATAATTTTATGTTTAACCTGTGTGTTTTATTATACTTATAAATACATTGGTGTGATATAACATTATGCAATCATATATAATATTTTAGATCCCCTAACCTAACCCCATTTCTAAATCTAACTGATAATCAACATTATACATCATAAAAGAGACACTTCGATATACATCATTTTATATACATTACACTATTTATAGATATTTTTAAGCACCCAACCACGCATTTACTGTATCTAAAGTACAGTCATGATCATTAAATTATATTCCAAAATATACAATGGCATTGTGTGAGTAGCAGAGTGAAACTGAAGGTTTTAATCAGTACAAATATTCCCCATCTGCAAAGGCATCCTCATTCTACCAGCACATCTCATTCAAAAATTACATGTACTGTACATCCGAAGTAGAGGTCATTGTAATCGGTCACAAGACACGCGAAAGTCAATGGCATAATCACTGAGTCTCTGATGTCAAACCATTTTCATTATGCTTGAGGCGGCAATTTTTTAACGTGTAATAATGAAACTTGTGCAGGATGTGTTGTGGTGGATGCTGGGTGACCGTGATTGGTGACTAAAAACCAACATTTAGGTTTGTTCTTCTCAAAGACTCGGAATACACCCAGAATGAAACAGGTCACATCAGCAGTGCAGGAGGTGTACAGACAGATTAAATAGACAGATAAACAACAGATTAAAATTTACCACTGTGAATAAATCTTGCTGATTTCAAATGAAATTAAAATCATTCCCCTGACATAAGTCACTAAAACAAAATTTTACCCCAACGTATAATTAAATGATGCTAAAATTCGAATGCTCATCGCATCACTCAGTTGACGTCTAAGGTTTCTCGATGAAAAGAATGCACTTGCCGGATTTGTTGCAAACTGATGCCAGAGGGTGCTTTTAGCATCTGAAGATCGACGAGCTGGGCTCTTGCACAAGGAAGACTCCTTGACACCTTGGGAGTGAGAACGTGTTGGCTATCATGTTATACGTGGCCATAATATGTGCCAAGTGACCTCTGTTATTGTAATTAATGATGACTGATAAAACTGCAAAGATTTGTGTATTGGTGTTAATGGGAGAATACAGATGATAGGCATACCTTATGTCAATGATGATACCTTACTTTGGTCAGATGTATGAATGGCGTTCACTGCGGAAGGCACATGAAGCACATATAAAACAAAAGAGTGAGTGAACACTTAAGAGTATTTGAGTAGATTTGATTCCTTTTGTAGAATAATATAAAAAAAAATGGATGAACACACTGCATGGTGGCGCTTGTTCAGGATTCGGCACACTGGGTCAGAATTGGGTATAGACCTACATTTTTTGGAGCTAACTTGCCAATTTCATGTGTAATCATGTTTCAGGATTTTAATCTTCTACATGTGAATTCTAAAGAGCAATTGAATGGATAAAATGTTTTAAAGTTGTAAAAAGTGAGTTGTATTGAATAGTATATTTACAATATACTGTGAGATATATATATATATATATATATATATATATATATATATATATATATATATATATATATATATATATATATACACACACACACACAATGTACATACAGTATATTATAGTAAATATGTGAGTATATTGTAAATTGTTACTTAAGATGTTCAAAAGGTGAACACTTTCATACGTACTGTCACACATATGTGATGTTTAATAACTGAGCCCACAGAGTAGTGTCACACAAATATGTTTCTGCAATAGCCAATTACGTTATAAAATGCTAGATTCAAAATGGCATTCGTTCCGACACAGGCTGGTCAAGCGTCTGTAATTTATATTCGCTCAAACACTTACTCACATTTAAACCACAACGTTTATATTGTATACATACACTGGTGGCCAGCGTTTGGAATAATGTACAGATTTTGCTGTTTCAGAAGGAAATTGGTACTTTAATTCACCAAAGTGGCATTCGCCTGATCACAAAGTGTAGTCAGGACATTACTGATGTAAAAAACAGCCCCATCACTATTTAAAAAAAGTTATTTTTGATCAAACCTAGACAGGTCCCATATCCAGCAGTCATCAATCCAACACCTTATCCTTGAGTAATCATGCTAAATTGCTAATTTGGTACTAGAAAATCACTTGCCATTATATCAGATACAGTTGAAAGCTATTAGGTTTGTTAAATCAAGCTTAACATTGTCTTTGTTTTGAATTCCCACAGTATGAAATAGATTGGCAAGTCTTAAGGTCAATATTAGTTCAAAAATGACAAAAAAAGAAACTCACCAGTCTATCATTGATTTGAGGAATGAAGGCTACACAATGCTGGAAATTGCCAAAAAAAATAAATAAATAAATAAAAGATTTCATACAAATGTGTACACAATAGTCTTCAAAGACAAAGGACAACTGGCTTTAACAAGGACAGAAAGAGATGTGGAAGGCCAGATGTACAACTAAACAAGAGGATAAGTACATCAGAGTCTCTAGTTTGAGAAATAGACACCTCACATGTCCTCAGCTGACAGCTTCATTGAATTCTACCCGCTCAACACCAGTTTCATGTACAACAGTAAAGAGAAGACTCAGGCGTGCAGGCCTGATTGGAAGAATTGCGAAGAAAAAGACACTTTTGAAACAGAAAAACAAAAATAAAAGGTTACAGTGGGCAAAGAAACACAGACATTTGGACAACAGATCATTGGAAAAGAGTGTTATGGATCTTAACCCCATTGAGCGTTTGTGGGATCAGCTAGACTGTAAGGTTTGTGAGAAGTTCCCAACAAGACAGCCACATCTATGGCAAGTGCTACAGAAAGCATGGGGTGAGTATCTGGACAAACTGAAAGCTGGAATGCCAAGGATCTGCAAAGCTACCATTGCTTTTTTTTTTAATGGAAGTACTTTTTGTTGAGAAGTAGTTTATTACATTTTTTTCAAATTGTAATAGTAATTGTTAGAAACACATTATTAATGTCCTGACTATACATTGTGATCAGTTGAATGCCACTTTGGTGAATAAAAGTATCAATTAATTTCCTTACGAGCAAAATATTTACATTATTCCAAACATTTGGCCATCAGTGTACATCCAACTCTTCACCAAAGTACCATGATAAAACGTTTACAGCTATTTTATTCTTTCACTCCTCTGATGGTTCCTGCCATTTGTTTACATTATTAGTGGTTCAAGAACATATGTTTATTTTATGTAACAAATAGCCTAATTGTCACCAAAGTACCACGATAACAGTTCACAGCTTGTATATGAACAGACATCAAATCTAATCGTGATCTTCCCATGCACGCAGCCATGTCTACTTACTAGGTGCAGATGCGGTTTTAATTCACACAAACAGCAACTCAAACAGTCTTTTCAGGCATTTAATACATTTGTTTTCTGAAACAGTCAATCTATCACAATAGCACCACGATAAGTTTAAAACTTGTATACTCACAGTGAAAACATGCTGATCGAATGTGATTATCTGATGCACGCAGCCAAGCCTGTTTACATTAGCACCTCTCTCTCTCTCTCTCTCTCTCTCTCTCTCTCTCTCTCTCTCTCTCTCTCTCTCTCTCTCAAAATGTCTGAGAAGCCAAACCGGACTCTTGATATTATTTGTTCATTACATCTATAAAAACTCAAATAAATAAAGCAAATACAGTACAGCAGACACAAACCATTTGTCCACATTTAATATATTCTATACAGTATTTTATTTTTTATGTTTTTTTTTTACAAGAAATCAAACATTTAAATAAAATGTATAAATAAATGCTCCTCCACACACTGCCCACCTCTAGCGGCTGTGCAGTGTCACGTGCAAAAATAACTCACTCCAGGGGGCACTGCAGGGGAATTTAGACCCTACTCATGAAAAGGAAACCCTCTTACTGCTAACATAAAGGAACATTTTGGACAAACTTGCATTAGCAATAGAGAGAGGTAAAGTTATGAATCGGTGTATCACACAGTTCATGTCCATTTCAAGAGAGTAGCATGCTTATATTCGAGATGCTCTTTAACAGAGCTCATAACTGAATAATTTAATGTGATTATGATGTTACAGACCTACTATGTTTATTTACCCACTCATCTGTGTGGTCTTACCTTATTAGATTGTGCATTTATTTCTCAGAGCACATATGTATAGGAAAATTACGTTTTAACATTCAAATGAGTCAATGCGATGGCTTTCAAGAAAAGCAGCTCAGTAGCTAGGTTTGACGGTGTAAGTGTGTGTATGTGCTGTTATCGGTATTGAAAGAGGCATCAGAAGGAGACAGGATCCAGGGCTCTATTATCTCACTTGTGACAGGAGGCCTCTCATGAACCTAACCACACTGATAACTGCTCTGCAGAACATAATCACCTACTGAACACCAGGCTTCTGAGAATTGCACACATACAGAGACAGTGAAGTGAGTTAAGTATACCGTTTGTTTCCAGGGAAAGGTACTGCTTGATATTAAAATTCACATTAGCTGGCTTAGTGCTCTTGAGACTGTTTGCAAAAAATCTGATCTTAGCTTTCAATATCATCATATGTTAACTTGATCAACTGTTAACACTTTAAAATAAGGTTATTTTGTTTAACATTAGTTAATAACATAAGTTAACATGAACTAGCAATGAACAGTACTTTTACAGCATTTCTTAATTTTTAAATCAGATTTTAAAATCAGAAGTATAATGTTTACATTAGTTAATGCACTATGAACTAACATGATCTAGCAACAAACAATTGTATATTTATTAACTAACATTAACAAAGGCTAATAAATGCTGTAAATTGTTTGCTGTTAAATGTATTGTTAGTTCAAAATACCTAATGAGTTAATTAATGTTAACAAATGGAACCATATTGTAAAGGGTTATCAATTAACTTGAGCATTTTCTTTATATCTCAATATCATTCCATATATTTAATTCATATTATTCTTACATTACTTGGCAAAACCGCAACAATTATGGTCAATTAACATAATATTGACCCCCCCCCCTAGACTATTTCAACGTCAGTATGTGCCTGTTAGCAGATGAAACCACAAATACAAACACTGGCTTTTCTGTTGAAATAAAACTACTTGTTTGAAACAGAATAAGACATTGTAAGCTTATTGTGCAACTAAGACATTATAAGTTATTATATACTATATACAACAGTGTCAGAAATTAACTTTTTATTTAAGGAACAATATTTTCCCCATGGATTTGATTTACAGGGGCATTCATTACCTTTAAGAGGGCGTTTTGTTTTCTAACCACAATAAATACACTGTCATCCTTGATTTAATCCATTCATTAACAAATTTGCATCTGAATATATAAAGTGAGAATTTATATCCTCTAACTAACCAATGAAATTAAAGGATATATTAAAAGAGAAAATAACTAGACCTAGAATACATTATTAAGAACTATATCAGATTACAAAGATGAATTTTCTTAACAGGTAGAGTTTTGCCTCCATTTTTGCATTTTTGGGGACTTTTTGTCACTTTTAATACCATTTTTGCCCCCTTACTTTCTGACTCTGCTATATACACTAGTGAAAATAAATATCAGCAACTGACATATTCATGTACTGTAGTCTTTATTCTTTAGTTTAGGCCCTCTGAAACAAAGATGTCATATGTGGGACACCTGTTGGCTGAATGTGAATTAAATGCCACAAAATGAATAATGTTTCTATTTAAATCCCATTGAGTATGTCAGTTTCATTGTGACTTTCTGCTGTTAATTTGGTTTAAAGTTAATGAGCTGGAAAGAGTGAATGGCACTTTTTAAAAATTCTGGGCTCTCTTTTAAGCTCCACCTACACTCACAACTCTCAGGGGTCTTAAACTTAAGTTTATCACTGATATAGTGAAAAAGAGAGGGAGAAAGAGAGGAAGAAAGATAGACCAGCATTAATAACACTGTTTGTAAATATTTTGAATTTAACACTAATTCCTGAGCTCCTGTTGTTTGGCTTTTGCACATGCAAAATCATTTTGGACAAACAAAAGGTCATATATTGGCCTCTTCTAAAGACATTATAAAATAGGTCTATAATAAATGCTAAAACGGCAAATCGAATGGCTGTGACTCAAGCCGTACTACCTTCGTTTAGTTCGTTTTCAAACTACAGCACTGCCTCTGAAAATATGAAGGTATGTTTATTTCAGATATTTTATCTCATATTTTGTGGACCTGTTAACAAAAAAAATGCTGTATTTATTAAAGTAATTATGAAACGTACCCTAATTATTTTAACTAATTTAATTATTGTAATTTATCCTTTTCTATACATGCTAGTTTGACACCAAGTGTGAGGATAAGTTTGCATGTTTTTAACATAAAAATAGGTGAAACAACAACAACAGTATGGGCTGCTGAATAAGACATAATGCTTTTATACACTATTGCAAAAAAATAAAAAATATAATAAAATTATAAGCTTTCTCACATCACCAAAACATCACCTATTGTCAATAAAAATAGAATAAAACAGCAGGAAGACCTTTGTTTACTATGTTATAATAATATCTATGATGTTTGATTGTATATCTCAAATGCTGAATTGAGGTCAGTAATGATTTTAAAATATTTAATGAATGACACTAAAGGCTTGGAAGTTTGAAAATGGCTTGTTGGATTTGGACTTCAAGGATTGCGGCAGTTATGAAGCTTCACAGTGTCTGACAGATGAGGGATGTTTGGATTTTCTGCTGTCTGATTGGAGCAACACATCACCTGAACGGTCCACCACTCAAAACTACACTTCCCAAAGGCCACCGCCATTGCAGGACCAGATTCACTCCGGATCTCTACCAGATTCAGGACTTGAGTGGTCAAAAGGACCAGGCAAGGCTAAACAGACCCCAAGTTTCCATTACAAGTTCACTTGCTGAGCTACTTCCTCATGACGGATCTTTAAGTTCCTCAATGCCAGACCTTTTTAATGGAGGATATTTGGAGCAGCAACAAACTGGGAAATCAATCTCTTTAGCAGAAAACCCCCACCAGTTTAGTTTCCCTCTTGCAAATAATATGGACAGAGCAAGCAAAATAGGCAACATGGGGAAGATGCAGTCATGGGATTTTGGACACTACCCCCAGCCTGCAGCTCCAATACCCTTCCCAGACTCCAAGTTTGTCCAGACGTCTGGGATCAGCATGGACATGTCGGTCTTTCCTCCACGCCATCACCATGACTTTATCCAAAACTACTCCCGCCCAAGACTCTACCAACAGCAAGTGCACTACGCCCACACCCAGCCAGCCAGCCACTATCCCTCCACACAGAGCATGCTGCCTGACTCCACAGTGCCCCCTGTAGATCTGGATAGGAAGCGCATCCGGAAGGGGGCGTTGAGGAAGAAAGTCCCAGTACACATTTGTGAATATCCTGGCTGCAACAAGACTTACACTAAGAGCTCCCACCTCAAAGCGCACCACCGTTCACACACAGGTAATCAGAAATACACAATTCAACAAACATGTGTGCAGATGATCAGAATGAACCATCATGTTTGGACACACCTGACTGAATTACAAAATATTTATTTAATGTCAATTTATATTTATCAACAAAAACATTTAAGTTATGCTTAACTGTTTGAAATTAGTTTTGTAGATTAATACAGATTTTGCCTTTGTATGAATTTCTGTATAAAATTTAAATTTGAATGAGAATTTCTGGTCTCACTTTATATTAGGTGTCTTTAACTATTTTGTACTAACATTAAAATACATAAAATAAATGTACTTATTGTGTAACTACATGTTGTTCTGCAAGATTTCTACAAGATTCATATTTTCTGCTACTGAGGTTGAGGTACGAGTAGGTTTAGGAGTAAGTGTAGGTTTAGGGGTTAAAGTTAGGTTTAGGATTGTGGTAAGGTGAACAGTGTAACTGCAGATGTGATTAAATGCAGGTACTTTAAATGTAAATACAATGCAACAACACATACATACTTAACAGTTAAAGTACATAGTAATTAAAGATACCTAATATACACCGATCAGCCACAACATTAAAACCACCTGCCTAATATTGTGTAGGTCCCCCTCGTGCTGCCAAAACAGTGCCAACCTGCATCTCAGAATAGCATTCAGAGAGGATGTTCTTCTCACCACAATTGTAGAGCGGTTATCTGAGTTACCATAGACTTTGTCAGTTCAAACCAGTCCCCCCATAGCCCCCTTTAATTTCTGATTCTGGTCTCTACATACTACATTCCCATACTTCCATTGAATGTTATTTAAAAGTTTTGATGGCGTTACTATTATATTAAAATGTGTAATAAAGTAGTAATAAAGGATTTGTAGGTGTCTGTAAACGTTTGATTGGTAGTGTACACAAACCCTAACCCTAAGCTAATGTTACTTAAAAGAACACAATAAAAAAATTTACATTTTTATTTCTGTTATCTGCAGGAGAAAAGCCATATCACTGCACATGGGATGGATGCGGGTGGAAGTTTGCCCGTTCAGACGAGCTGACGAGACACTTTCGAAAACACACAGGACTGAAGCCATATGAGTGTGTACTCTGCCATAGAGCCTTCAGTCGGTCCGATCATTTGGCACTACACATGAAGAGACATGTCTGAGAGATGGGCGCACACACACACACACACACAGGTTTCCTCAGCTATTTAAATCAGGACATACTATTGTTTTTCTACAACTAATTACTATACACTAACCCTGACCCATCTTATAATAAAACAAAAAACATCATTTACTCTATTTATTAATTGTTTTAACAATTGAAGATGTGGCTGGATTCCCCCAAATTATTATAATTTTTTTTTTTTAGGTTTAGCTCACTTCTGGAGAATTGCATTCATTTAATGCATACATTTAATAGTCTTTGAGAGGACCTGTGTTCAGGTGAGGTGCTGGACAGTCTTTATCCATGAAAAGTAACTGACATGTTCATACTGTATATAATAAATGGAATTAGTATTTTGTGTGAATTGCCAAAGGAATTAACCCCTCTAGATTCTCAAAGATAAACAGCTACAAAATTGTAATTACATACAGTTCAAACATCTGACTAATTTCCAATCTGGACCCTTTCGCTAAACTGTATGATTTGAACGGTAATACATTTAATTATATGTCACAATTAGGATTATCTCATGAACATAAATATGCAAGAAATATATTCCTACATAGCTTTAAGTGTGATTAGAAAAGAAAATTGTTGTTTTTTAGGTCAATATTTACAATCTACACAAATAAAACAGCAGAGAGCATATTGTATAAACCACATGGTATAATTAACAGTTTACATTTCTAATTAACATTCTATTATTTTATGATAGTGTTCTATTTTCAGTCTTTAAAGTTTGATTTACTTTCCATATTCCTAAATGTGTGGACACAATGTTTCCTTTTAGATAAGCAAACATCATTAAGGGTGTAATTGTTATAGGCATTTTGCTATTTATATCAAGAGAAAAATAAGTATATTATGCTTGAGTTAATTAAAATATTTTGAGTGTATTTCAAGATCTATTTTGTATTTTATACATTTTTGATCATCTATAGCTTATGAAATTCTGTCCTTTCTGAAAGTCTCATTTCTAACCAATAGATGGCAAACTAATGCAAACCATCCTCTCTGTCACCAACTGCTCCAGCGCATTGAATAAAGTTAAATTTGAATCACACAGTCAAGTTTTTCATCTGTTATGGTCATTTTGGTGGGGTTTATACCCTGGAATATAAAACAGACCCAAGATACCACAAGCACCATGCACAAATAGCATACCATAAGCACAGAGCACCATACCCATCATACAAGATCACTAGTCATTGAAAACCTGGAAATATGGTCATTCATATATATATATATATATATATATATATTAGGGCTGTCAATCGATTTACATTTTTAATCAAATCAATGACATGGTGTCCCGATTAATTAATCGCGATTAATCGCATATACAAATATTTGCTGAGAAAGCCCCTCATATAACAATAACTCAATATATAATGATTATACATATTTATATAAATATATAATTATACATTTATCTTTAAATATTTAAAAATTATATATATATATATATATATAAAATATTCAGATAATTAAAATGCTTTACATTCTAGTAGCAGAAGAGTTAATCATTAATAAGACATTACAAAAAGTGGCTTTAGAATACAGTGTATTGTTTACTACCATATTATTGATCATAAGTCAATCTTTGGCACACAGTTCACAGCAATCCATTACACAAGTGAATTTGTCAATCAGTTGGAGATTTATTATGAGGGCTTGTTTAAGGACCCGTCAATTTAACACCTATCTCCAAAATAACTGAAAGAATTTTTCGGCCTGTAGACCACAAAATGTACAGAAATATATCGACATCACAATTAAATCTCTCAACAAGAAAATAATTAGTGGGGTAGTACTTATTAATAAGTTTGAAGGAAATTTCATTGATTTTATTCGTGATTAAATATTTATGGGTAACTTCCAAATTTTGGAAGTCCAACCACACCCTGCGTCAGACATGCTTGTGTAGCGTCTCGGGTGTGTTGCATCATAAACATAAAAAGTTATATTACTCAATATAAATAAAGGGAATTTTTTGGATTCAATACAAGTTAAACTGAACTGACAGCATTTTTGGCATAATATTGATTACGACAACAAATATAGTTTCCACTCGTTCCTTGTTAACAAAAAGACACTTACAATGGAAATGAATGGGGCCAGTCCTAAACATTTAAATGCACTGTGTTAAAAAATTATAGCCCCAAGATATTATGTGTTAACATGATTTTAATGTAATAATTTTACAGGTGAGATAAAATTAGTGTTTACCAGGTTACAAGGTTTACCAGCATTATGTCGTCATGATAATTAAGTTAGATTGGGACCCACATTTTACTAGTGTCTTTAACTACTACTTTTGGTTCAATGTACTCATTATGTACATACAGTAAATGTTGTTGAATTGTACTCAAATGTAAAGTACCTGCATTTAATTACAGTATATCTGTGGTTATACTGCTAACCCTACCCCTAAACCTACCTCAACATCAGTAGCAGCAAACATAAATCTTGTGAGAATTTTGAAGTTACAAAATAAGTACATTGTATTGTATGTAGGCTATTTGTTAGTACATAGTAGTTAAAGACACTTAAAATAAAGTGGGATCAAAGATTGGATATTACTTTATACAGATGAGGTTAGTAAGCGATTTTAATCACACTAGAATCATGTTAATAAGTTCTTTAAATCTTGTGGCTATACTGTTGATACAGTATATTTTAATGTATATGAGATGGCCCCATTCACTAACAGTACATCTGTTAGTGAATGGTGCCATCTCATATACATTAAAATATACTGTATCAACAGTATAGCCACAAGATTTAAAGAACTTATTAACATGATTCTAGTGTGATTAAAATCGCTTACTAACCTTACTAACAGTGCCTTTACCTATGGAATTACCAGCATTTATGTATAAATGTGTCTTAAAAATATTCACTATGTAGGTTGGCAAAAGTATGTGAACCCCTAGGCTAACTGTCTCAACAAAAGCTAATTAGAGTCAGGAGTAGGTAAACATGGCATCCAGTTATTGAAACAAAATTGGAGGTGTGGGTTAGAGCAACTTTGACGTACAAAAAGCACTAAATATTTTGAGTTTGCTATTCACAACTGCTATTCACATCTGCTAATGTGGACCAAGCCTCGCAAAAAAGAGATCATTTTTGCAGAATTGTTGCTTTGCATAAAGCTGGAAAGGAATACAAAGTTATCTCAAAGAGCTATGAGAGATGAAAGATGAAAAGATATTCATCTGTCCACATTTAGGCAAATTGTATATAAATATAGATTATTTAGTACTGTGGCTACTCTCCATAAAAGTGGCCATCCAGACAAGGTGACTCAAAGGACACGCTGTAAAATGCTCAATGAAGTAAAAAAAGAACCCTAGAGTGACAGCTAAAAACTTGAAGGAATCAGTTATTAAATCCAAGGGTTCACTTACTTTTTCCACATCACTGTTAATGTTTAAAGGGATGTGTTCAATAAAAACATGAAAGATTTTGACTGATGGTGTGTTGTTAGCTTAAGCACTAATTTATGACCAATTAATGCAAAAAACAGCTAATTCCAAAGGGTTCACATATTTTTTCTTGCCACTACACATTTCAAATATCTGGGCCATTTTTGTCCTGAGCCCTGGGTAATGTCAGTATCTGACCCTGCTGAAAAGTAATAAAACCCTGACCATAACCATAAACAAGGTCTGTTGATCATAGTAAGGCTGTTGGTTTACAATGTTAAAACCATATTTGGTTGGATACAACTGATATTAGCAGCCGGAGATTAGCCTGGGTTACGGCCTGAGTTTCCGACATGCATCACAAAAGCATGTGCTCAGTAAGAGAGCATATGAGGACACAATGCATGTATATTACACCTGTTTGAGAGGCAAATCAGGTGGAAACTGCAGCAGCTGACTGTTACCTCATATCCATTTTTTATTTATTTTTTACAACTGGATGATAAAAATGAAGAATTTAAAAAAAAATTCTACTTCTATTAAATCGTGGTAGCACATTGCTGTACATATTAAGATAACTGTAAAGAAAGTTATGATGTTAAACAGAGATCAGTGATCCAGACTGAAGAAAAGGAAGGGAAACAGGAGGAAGGGGGAATGGAGAGGCCAATGCAGGTCATTATCCTTTGTGAGAAGCTGACCAAATGCAACACAAAACACCATCAAATCAACGTTTTGTGACTTTTAGTTGTCTGTTAGATCTAGAACTTTACTTACAGGCTTTTATCTTTTTTTTAAGTCTCTCTCTTCCAGGAACATTATTAAGGTAATTGTCAAAACATCCACTACAATATAATGAAATATTTGCAATTTATTTACTTAAGATAACAGTGTATCTCAAAGTGAAAAGTGAGTGTCTAGCAATCCATGTCACCTTTGCTTATCTGACTTCCTTTGTTACTTGTGAAACCATTGTGGTTAACCAATTACAGTTACTCAGCTATCATGGTAGACATGAACTTATTTCATTTTCCTAATTAATCTATAAACAATAAGCTGAAGCTTGGCATCTTGCTTAATTTTCCTGCGTGTCTGCCTTGCGTGTCTAGAGCCTTAGATTTAAAATCTTACTCGGGGCAAGGGGATGCAGAACGACCTACAGCGGTACTGGGAACTGGCACTATCTAAACAAAATAGGTGTTATTTTAAAGCTTAGACTCTAAGCTTTAAAATTAATTTGCTGGCAAATTCGAACTGTTTTGATCTAATAATTTGCACATTTATGTACAAACATAAAAAGATGAGAATATATCGTTGGAATGGTCTCAATTAGTAACATGTAATGAGTCATTTTGTTTCACTCAGAGGCCAAACTGCAGTGAGCATTACTGGCAAACATAAACATAAATATAATAAACAGGAGTGTCTTTTTGTCACATATTTCTTTTCACATATTTCCTGAAACATACATTTAACATAGACAATGACATATCATAACTTAAAGCAGACTAACCAGATTCAAACAAGCCCAAACACAACAAAACATTATAAGTAGATCTTGAAATAGTTTTAGGTTACAAACTGGTAATTATAAGGGTATTATGATATAAATGTGGTTTATGAGGACATTTCTAGTGTCCCCATTATTAAAATCGCTTAAAAAAGCATACTAAATTATGTTTTATTGAAAATTTAAAAATGCAGAAATATATGCAGAAATAATTTGTGTGGGTTATGTTTATGGGTAGGGTTAGGGGATAGAATCTATAGTTTTTACAGTATAAAAATCATTATGTCTATGGAGAGTCCTCATAATGATAGCTGCACCAACGTGTGTGTGTGTGTGTGTGTGTGTGTGTGTGTGTGTGTGTGTGTGTGTGTGTGTGTGTGTGAGTGAGTGAGTGAGTGAGTGAGTGAGTGAGTGAGTGAGTGAGTGAGTGAGTGAGTGAGTGTGTGTACTTAATATTTCTGTTTTCATTCATTTAAGTCCAGTCACTTTAGACTGGGAGCATCACAGGTGTAACAAAGTGAAATAAAACCAATAAAATTGTATGAAAATGATCTAAAAACATAATGTGTTTAGATGCCCTGTGTAAACAAAGTCATGGATTTGTATTCCAACTGGATGACATAAACTACAGTTTTCAGAAAAAAAAGAAGAAAGGGTTAATCGGTCAGTTTGGACTGTAACACAATATAAGAGTCATAATCATGGAGATTCGTTTTTCTTCTAACAAAGGGAGGCCTTGTTTAATCCAGGATATTAAATTTTTTATAAACTGTACTAGGTGACAATATGTCCTCTTTTACCTGAGCATGTCCTTTTTTCAGACCTGAAAAATTGCACCAACAGTGTCAAGAAGAAAAAAGGTCACTAATGCTTCATCTTTCATGTAGTTGTCTTTTCCTATTTACTCTCTATGCAAAAATGCATTCAAGTATATTGAATATATAAGGGCCTGTTTAAAAAATAATCAGAATGCAGTAAGTTCACTTAAAAACATTCATTTCTAACCACGTAATATATATATATATATATATATATATATATATATATATATATATATATATATATATATATATATATGTATATATATATATATATGTATATATATATATATATTTTGTTAATTTTAATAAAATGTATCATTTCATAACATCTATAAACAAATTAATCTCCATTATGATCGAATCATGTCAATGTGATAATTTTTCATAACAAATCTATTCGCCCTACTTAAGAAAACACAATGTTTTAAGGGGGCCTTTAGCCCCTGCAATGGGGTTGTTTTTTTAACCCCAAATAAATGTAAGCGCAGCATAGTTCTAACGGGAAGACTAGCAGCTGTACATCATCGCACCATTAGCTGGGTAATTCCCAGCCAGTCACATGTAAGCCATTACCTTATAAGTCTGCTCACAATCTATCACATTGCTGTTTCAGTGTGCTAACACGGCAACCTCCACCACCCCACCACCACCAGTTGAGTCCCGTCCTGCACGGGGGTAGGCTCCTCGCCCCTGCCTCCTATCTCTGGCAGGATATGACGGTTCCGAGTACAACTTCTTCAGACCACCAGACGGGCCTACACCAAACTGAGACATTACTTTTCTGTTTTATACTCATCAAATAATTGTCATCTTAAATCTCACTCATGTCTGCAAGTCTTCCTGATAGAAATTCCTTTCACTTATTGGTGTGGAAGTTTGATTTAATCAAAATAAATGTGATAATTTCAGGGATTATCATCAGCTACATAAATTTGCAACATTTTAAAAATTATTAAATATTATTAGATTAAATTACCTTAAAATCAAACTTTAGGCATTGCGTGCAATGATCACATGGAACAGGAATCATGTCTATTGTGACAAACAGGTGTTAAGGAAAGTACTGTAGTAGTTTTTGTTACTGTTTACCCCGGGGGCCTAGTCTGTAGTACCTTATTATAAGTGAACCTAAATAAACATATTCAAATAATACAATAAAAAGGGCATGTCTTGCGCCCTTTAAATTTGAAAAAGGGTATGAACTTGAGGGGAACTGGTTCTTGAAGCACTGACCAGCTGCAGTCCACTCTTTGTGAATCTCCCCCACATTTTTGAATGGGTTTTGTTTCACAATCCTCTCCAGGGTGCAGTTATCCCTATTGCTTGTACACTTTTTTCTACCACATCTTTTCCTTCCCTTTGCCTCTCTATTAATGTGCTTGGACACAGAGCTCTGTGAACAGCCAGCCTCTTTAGCAATGACCTTTTGTGTCTTGCCCTCCTTGTGCAAGGTGTCAATGGTCGTCTTTTGGACAGCTGTCAAGTCAGCAGTCTTCCCCATGATTGTATAGCCTACAGAACTAGACTGAGAGAACTAGATTTAAAGGCCTTTGCAGGTGTTTTGAGTTAATTAGCTGATTAGAGTGTGGCACCCGGTGTCTTCAATATTGAACCTTTTCACAATATTCAAATTTTCTGAGATACTGATTTTGGGGTTTTTCATTAGTTGTCAGTTATAATCATCACAATTAAAAGGAATGAACACTTGAAATATATCAGTCTGTGTGGAATGAATGTATACATTATCCAAGTTTTACTTTTTGAATGGAATTACTGAAATAAATAAACTTTTTGATGATATTCTAATTATATGACCAGCACCTATATATATATATATATATATATATATATATATATATATATATATATATATATATATTTATTATGGCTGTCGATTTAACGCGTTAATTCGGTGCGATTAATTTTACAAAAATAACGCTAAAATCTTTTAACACATTTAATCCCCCTTCCCCCAGACCATAATTAGGAAGATTCCTGAAAAATGCAAGCTTGTAGTACCACCTGTTTACTGCAGAGGGCAGTAAGTGGAACTTACAACGCGCAGTTTATTACAGTGAAGAAAACACTTCAGTAGGCGTTCTTGCGTTCAAAACACACGAAGGGATATCAAGATGTGTTTAAATATTGAGTATTAAACTACACTCACCTAAAGGATTATTAGGAACACCTGTTCAATTTCTCAGTAATGCAATTATCTAATCAACCAATCCACATGGCAGTTGCTTCAATGCATTTAGGGGTGTGGTCCTGGTCAAGACAATCTCCTGAACTCCAAACTGAATGTCAGAATGGGAAAGAAAGGTGATTTAAGCAATTTTGAGGATGGCATGGTTGTTGGTGCCAGACGGGCCGGTCTGAGTATTTCACAATCTGCTCAGTTACTGGGATTTTCACGCACAACCATTTCTAGGGTTTACAAAGAATGGTGTGAAATGGCAAAAACATCCAGTATGCGGCAGTCCTGTGGGCGAAAATGCCTTGTTGATGCTAGAGGTCAGAGGAGAATGGGCCGACTGATTCAAGCTGATAGAAGAGCAACTTTGCCTGAAATAACCACTCGTTACAACCGAGGTATGCAGCAAAGCATTTGTGAAGCCACAACACGCACAACCTTGAGGCGGATGGGCTACAACAGCAGAAGACCCCTCCGGGTACCACTCATCTCCACTACAAATAGGAAAAAGAGGCTACAATTTGCAAGAGCTCACCAAAATTGGACAGTTGAAGACTGGAAAAATGTTGCCTGGTCTGATGAGTCTCGAGTTCTGTTGAGACATTCAGATGGTAGAGTCAGAATTTGGCGTAAACAGAATGAGAACATGGATCCATCATGCCTTGTTACCACTGTGCAGGCTGGTGGTGGTGGTGTAATGGTGTGGGGGATGTTTTCTTGGCACACTTTTGGCCCCTTGGTGCCAATTGGGCATCGTATAAATGCCATGGCCCACCTGAGCATTGTTTCTGACCATGTCCATCCCTTTATGGCCACCATGTACCCATCCTCTGATGGCTACTTCCAGCAGGATAATGCACCATGTCACAAAGCTCGAATCATTTCAAATTGGTTTCTTGAACATGACAATGAGTTCACTGTACTAAAATGGCCCCCACAGTCACCAGATCTCAACCCAATAGAGCATCTTTGGGATGTGGTGGAACGGGCAGTGGCGACACGTAACTGTTGATAGTGGGGGGGGGGGGGGCACAATTTAAAGTTCATGGTGGTATGCATTGTTCAGGGTCAGTAGAAAAATGTGTTTTAATTAACCCAAATCTCTCGGGTATTTGTTAACCACATAGCAAGTTTTCATAAAAAACACAGCGTCTGCACCACAGTAATGAGACAACTAGCAGGTGTTCTTAATCAGAAAGAAAACAAGAGCTACTTCCTGGGTTGTGGCGTGCTAACTTTCCATTCATAATAAATATAGCCACGCCACCTTGCAAAATGCTTTAACAAACTTATGACCTAATCCTATTTTTGTGACAACTTACCATTAGCTAAAAAATAACAAATGTAAATGACAATAACAAATGTACATATGCTTTAAAAACCTTACCTTGTCAAAAGAATTGTAGGCGTCGGTCCTTTCTGCTTGCAAACCTTGTTACAACGTCCAGTATGTTAACGGCGTGTCCTTTTTCAATCTGTAATATTGCCAGGTTAGAAACACGAGCATCTGTCATTGTTGTCCTCAGGTAAGTTTTCAGTTGCCTCAAAGAAGAAAAGCTTCTCTCAGCCGAAGCTGTAGTCACTGGGATAGTTAAGTAAAGCACGTAGAGTTTGGACAGATTTGGAAGAGTGTCACGCAGTGCCATTTTGCGAAAGAATCGCAGTCTTTTTTCCAGCTGGGTGCACTCCTCTTCCTCATTACTCTTCTCAGCAATGCCATCTCTGAACATTCAGGAAAACAAGTTGATTTCAGAGTTCAGATCTTCTTGATCAATACTATACGTGGTGGAAACAGCGCCAACACTTTCATCTGATGGGCTCTCAGAAGAGAGAACGTCTGCAAGGGACTTGAAAATGGACAGGTCATTCTCGGAAAAGCGGTCCTCTACTTCCTCAATAAGGGTATCCAGAGTGCTGTACAGTATTTCAACTCTGTAGTAGTCCTTGGGCTTTTCAAAAGAGTACTTTACCCCTCCTCCCAGTTTTGTGGGAATAACCCGTTTGCATGGCACACAAGGGCCAGAAAAAACGTTTTTCTGGCACAGTTCATTGACGTGATTAAAGGTTTGGGATGCAAAATCGTCACTTCTCATTTCCTTTAGTACTGACACTATTGATTTAACCATCGCCAATGCTGTTTGATATGTAAAGTCTTTTGATTGAAGAAATTTGGACAGGTGGTTTGTTTGCATTAGCACTCTCCGCATAAAAAACATGCAGTACAGAAAGTTGTAGTCTTGCACATTTCTGAGAAGTGCACAAGCTTCAGTTCCAGCTTTTGAACCCCCATGTGAAATTTCATTCAGAGCTTGAAGCATTTCATCAAAATTTTCCAACACAGCTCTGATAGCCTCGACTCGGCAGTTCCAACGAGTGTCGCTGAGTGACTTAAGTGTAGTTGGCCCCGCAGAATACGTTTTTTGTGAAGTAAATTTTTCAAACACAGCATGTCTCTTTGAGCTTACTTCAATGAAATTTCGTAGAGCCTGGAGAATTCTGAAAGCATTTCGGACAACTGGAATGCAGGAAGCCATGTCCACCACGCAGAGATTTAATATATGAGCATAACAGTGAACATAGTGAGCTAGAGGATTTTCGTTAAGTATCCGTGTGGCCACACCTTTGTAGGGTCCTCTCATGTTGGCGGCTCCATCATAACATTGACCTCTTAAAGCTGAAATATCAAGTCCCAAGGCTGATAATGTACTCTTGATCAGTGTGGAAAGTGAAGCCCTGTCCGTCTGCAGCGTCCTGTAGAAGCCAATAAACCGCTCCTGTATTTCAAATGACTGGTTTACGTAGCGCACTATGAGAGCAACTTGCTCGTGTCTTGACAGATCCATTGTTTCGTCTGCAATGATGGAAAACACTTCAGCTTTTTTTACTTCATTTACGATAGAATCTATTACTTGTGAAGCCATGATTTCGATTATTTCATTCTGACACGAGCTGTGTAGGTAGGTGAAGTATTTCTCTCGGTTAACCATAAATCGTTGAATCAGTTCGTTGTCTGTACTACGCAGTTTCATCAATTCCCACAAATTGCCTTGATTTGTGGAATCCATTCCCTCTTCGTGTCCCCTCAAAGGTATACCCTGGCGACCGCAAAATAAAGTACTCTCTATTACAGTTTCTAAATATGCCCTGTTGTCCGCCACTGATTTTTTCTTTTGACTATCAAGCTGGGACGCAACGCTCCCTGTTTTACAGGACTGCAGCCTACCCTTCCATTTAGCAACGGTCTCTAGATGAGCTTCACACTTTGAATGTTCCCGAAATCTTTCATTTACTTTCTTCCATGTTTTAAAACCAGTAACTCGAAATGCCAGTTCACTGTTTGGCCACTGCCAAAAGCAGAAAGCTCTGTCATCACGTACGCTGTATTCAAGCCATTTATACTCATTGTACCACATTTGCCTGAATTTTCTGTTTTTGATCTCGCAGGCACTGGCTGGAAAATTAGTTACTGGCTGATACGGGCCTTCTTCAATATATTCCAAAGCTGCATCCGGTCCAAGGCAAGGGTCTCTTTTATCCACAGACTCGACAGTTGCACCCGCACTAACCTGAGCGTTTGAAATGGTATCGTCACTCTCGTTGCTTCTAACATTCAAAACTACAGATGAGTCCTGTTCTGTGTCTGTTGATGTCTCTGGCGTTGGTGGTTTAGATTTTTTGTTGTAGAAAAACTCCAAACTTAGCTGCCTTTTTGCCATTTTAAAATATTTTTGAATGCCTCGTGCTGACTGAACAGTTGTCTCATTAAGTGAGCAGTCGTTCTCGCGAGAACAAATATAAAGGTGTGTTTATGCTAATATCTTTGACATTTTGAAATAACCTACATATTTGCTACCCTCTTTACAAAAAAAAAGTGTGTTTGTGTGTGTGTGTGTATATATATATATATATGCCGCTCTCCTCATTAGACACAGGTGTTAGACATAATTTAGCTCAGGTGTAAGCGCCCTTATACCGCTTTTCTCTCCCGGACGGGCGCTTGACCATGCCCCCGCTGCCACAATTTTCTTCAAACTTAAGTACTACCTCACAAATTATTTTCTTGTAGATAAATTTAGTTGTGATGTCGATATATTCTGTGCATTTTGTGATCTGCAGATTGTTAGAGATCATATTATTCCCAGCTTTCAACTTTGTTTTGAAAGTGTTGTTGGCAAAGTTTAGTATTCATAAAAGTATGGTGGTTATAAACCACTAGTTTTAATTTTTAATTCAGAGGTTTAGCAATACCTAAGAACAATTTCCAATTTTAGTAACAAGAAAGCTGTAAAGTGTATTGAAATATGTAAACAATTTGATATTTTTATTAAACTGTTTATTTATTTATTTTCCTTTTTGTTGTCGTTTGTTTTAATATACCTCTTGGCTCTAGATGTAAAAGTTTTGTAGCATTAATTTAAAGAAATCATAATAAATCTCCAACTGATTGACAAATTCACTTGTGAAATGGATTGATGTGAATTGTATACCTGTAACGATTTGTGGGAAGCAGGACAAGGTAGACGGGAGGTAGGATCCAAATGCGGCTTTATTATTACACAAAAATAAACAAACTCAGGAAAAAAGAAAAGATCCACAAGGGGAAAAGGAAACCAAAATGCTGGATTGAACACCGAAGGGGTGCAGGCATCGAACATCCACGGAGGACAGGGTAAACCTGAAACGACAGACAGCAAGGAACATGGACAGCAGGGTAACCTCGGACGGATGAGCAATGAGAGCATCAACAAGGAACACACGAATAAACGAACATGAAGCGTCAGAAAGGGACATGAAACGCCAACGCACAACAACAGGAAGGAAAAACAGCGGGGCTTAAATAAAGAGACACGGTAATGACAAAATGACGGACAGGTGCGGACAATAACACAGTGACAGGGCCGGAAAAGACGGGAAGTGTAGTTTTCACAGAGAAAGTGAAACACGGGCGGACAACAAGGAAGACATGACAGGGAGAGTGATCGGTAAAATAGAAAACACGGGGCGGATAACAAGAGAGCGTGACATGGAACGTGACTAGTGACGGGTGAAACAGAAAACATGGGGCAAAAGACACGAAACACGGTGCAGGTGAGCGAGACCGTGACATAATCCCAAAAGGACCGGATTCCAGACGGTCTTAAAACAAACAAAAAAAAACAATAAAAATTAATGAAGAACCCAGGAGAGACAGGGTGGACTAGGGGGAAAACAGACAGACCAGGGGGGAAACAAGGGGCACAGAGACAGACCACGGGGGCACAAGGGGCATTGAAACTGACCACGGGGGTAATTAGACAGTCCACGGGGGCACAAAGGGCAGACAGGCAGACCAGGGAGGCCGAGAGGGCAGGCAGGCAGACCAGGGAGGCCGAGAGGGAGGGCAAGCAGTCTATGGGGGTGTGTGAAGCGTCAACCGGGCAGGGACAGGTTCAGGAGGCCTGGAAGGCATCCACAATGTGGGGATTGGCCTGGGGGGCCCGGGAGCTGGCCACAAGGCGAACACCGGGTCAGGAGGTCTGGGAGTGGGCCATGGGGCAGGGGCAGATTTGGGTGGCCTGGGAGCTGGCCTCTGGGCAGGGGCCGGTACAGGAGACCTGGGAGGTGGCCGCAGGACAGAGGCTGGCAGAGCAGTGTGAGGCGGAGTCTAGGAGGACTTCAGAGGCGGAGCCGAAGGAGGCGTAGGCATGGCCGTGGGAGGTTCAGGAGGCGGAGCCAAAGGAGGCTCGGTAGGCGGAGCCGAGGGAGGCGGAGCCAAAGGAGGCTCGGGAGGCGGAGCCAAAGGAGGCGATGGCATAGAAGGCACAGGAAGTGGAACCGAGGGAGGCTCGGGAGGCTGAGCCGAGGGAAGCTCGGGAGGCAGAGCCGAGGGAGGCGAGGGCGAAGAAGGCTCTGAAGACGGAGCCGAAGGAGGCTTCGGAGGCGGAGCCTGGAGGTGGAGCTGAAGGAGGCTCTGGAGCCGGAGCCGAGGGAGGTTCAGGAGGTGGAGCCGAGGGAGGCGAGGACGAAGAAGGCTCTGAAGGCGGAGCCAAGGGAAGTTCAGGAGGCGGAGCCGAGGGAGGCTCAGGAGGCTCAGCCGAGGGAGGTTCAGGAGGCTCAGCCGAGGGGGGTTCAGGAGGCTCAGCCGAGGAAGGCCTAGGAGACGGAGTTGAGGAAGGCAGAGCCGAGGATGGCTCGGGAGGCCCAGGAGGCGGAGCCGAGGGATACTCCGGAGGCTGAGTCGAGGAAGGCTCAGGAGGCGGGGCCGAGGAAGGTGGCGCCGTAGGAGGCTTTAGAGGCGGAGACCTGGGTGGCTCGGGAGGCTCGGGAGGCGTAGCCCTGGGAGGCTCTGGAGGCGGAGCCCTGGGAGGCTCGGGAGGCGGAGCCCTGGGAGGCTCGGGAGGCTCGAGAGGCGGAGCCCTGGGTGGCTCGGGAGGTGGAGCCCTGGGAGGCTCGGGAGGCGGAGCCCTGGGAGGCTCGGGAGGCTCGAGGCGCGGAGCCATGGAAGGCTCGAGAGGAGCCCTGGGAGGCTCGAGAGGAGCCCTGGGAGGCGGAGCCCTGGGAGGCTCAGGAGGAGGAGCCCTGAAAGAGAGCGTGACATGGAATGTGACTAGTGACGGGTGAAACAGAAAACATGGGGCAAACGACACGAAACACGGTGCAGACGACACAAAACATGGTGCAGATGACACGAAACACGGTGCAGGTGAGCGAGGCCGTGACAATGCCAATGATTGACTTATGATCAATAATATGGTAGTAAACAATACATTGTATTCTAAAGCCACTTTTTGTATTGTCTTATCAATGATTAACTCTTCTGCTACAGGAATGTAAATCATTTTAATTATCTGAATATATTTTCTATATATATTTTTTTTTAATATTTAAAGATAACTATGTATAATTATATATTGATATAAATATGTATAATCATTATATATTGAATTATTGTTATATAAGCGGCTTCTCAGCAAATATTTGTATATGCGATTAATCGCGACTATTTAGTCAGGAGACCAGGTCATTAATTTGATTAAAAATTGTAATCGATTGACAGCCCTAATATATATATATATATGTGTGTATGTGTGTGTGTTTGTGTGTGTGTGTGTGTGTGTGTGTGTGTGTGTGTGTGTGTGTGTGTGTGAGCGTGTATTTATCACTTTGTGGGGACCAAATGTCCCCATAAGGATAGTAAAACCCAAAATTTTTTACCTTGTGGGGACATTTTGTCAGTCCCCATGAGGAAAACAGCTTATAAATCATACTAAATTATGTTTTTTGAAAAGGTAAAAATGCAGAAAGTTTTCTGTGAGGGTTAGGTTTAGGGGTAGAGTTAGGTTTAGGGGATAGAATATAAAGTTTGTACAGTATAAAAACCATTATGTCTATGGAAAGTCCCCATAAAACATGGAAACACAACATGTGTGTGTGTGTGTGTGTGTGTGTAAATTTGCTGTGGTCTCACAATTACCGTTATACACGTTTACCTTCCTATTGTTTGTTTCCGCATTCAATAATTTGCTCTTGTATTTCACATTCCAATGGCAGGAAAGAAGAAAATAAAATCTAGAAAGAGGTCAGTCTTTATCTTGAACTGTAGGATTAAAATGAAGTTTTACTGCCTTTATGATATATGCAAATACAAATAGAATATATTAAATTGCAATAGAACTTACTCTATTACCCCCTACCCCATTAAAATGACTTCAAATGGTAACCATCCTTTGCCAACTGGGACTGTATCAAGATTGCAACTAAAAATTAAAAGAGGATCACTATGAAAATTATATTCCAATTCACTATTTTATGAATCAAAGTACATCAAAATCACAAACAATCTGTTACATTTTCCAGCGTTATAACCTTGATAAGCCTCGAAGACTTTGGTCATTTTACTTAACTCAGTTTTTCCCACCAGATTTACAATGTAACGTAAACATTAAAATACTCACTGTTTCAAAAGTATAGCCACAAGACATAAACCGCATATGCGTTAATGTGATTTTAGTGTGATAAAATCACTTACAAACATTCTGTGTAAAGTTATATACAATTTTACAACTACTTTTCCATAACGACGTAACGCTGTAAACCATATAATCCCGGTAAATGACAATTTACACAACTTCACAACTGAAAATAATACATTAATCTTTAACAGAATAATTAATGTTAGTGCTTTTATACAATTATAAGCTTTACATTTCTGCTTTTAAAGCCTCTAAAACTTGGCCCCCATTCACTTCCATTGTAAGTGCCTAGCTGTAACCTCCATTTTTTTTAAACAAAATGTTTTGTGGTAATCAACATTATGCTATCGATTCAGCTTAACTTGTATTGAACATGGAATAATCCTTTAAAGGTCTCACTTTACACTCATTCATGCTATATAAATAGGCTAAATTAATTTGGTACTATACACCTTTTATTATAGGCAATGCTTAAAATAGAAAATGTACAAATGAGGATGACATGTTATTGTGAACAGATACACAGCTTTAAAGCACCATAAAGCATCTAGTATGATAGAATGAAGGTTATCTCGGCAGATGTCAGTAGTGCAATGAATAAGCAGTGCAAAAAAGTTAAATGTGTACTGTAAGATACACATGTCAGTGTATGAAGTCAAACCCTAACCCTAACCCCAACCTTAATGAATGACCAGCTATTGCATCCTCTGATACAAAGATGCCAAGTAAAAAATGGTCAAGCATGATTGAAAAGAGACAACAAGCATCAAAGATCATTTTTAATCAATCTTTATTGATGTTTAGTCATGCATTAACATGTATTGTGGGCAACATAATCATTCTCTGAGCAGAGATGTTGTACCCATATTCAGGGGAAAGGGGAGAGGAGAGAGGAGAGAGGAGAGAGGAGAGGGGAGATGGGAGAGGAGAGAGGGGAGGGGGAGAGGGGAGAGGAGAGAGGAGAGAACAGAGGGGAGAGGAGAGAAGGGAGAGGGGAGAGGAGAGAGGTTTTGTTTTTTCTTCGTGTTTGCAGAGGGGATTTTTTTATGTGTGTGGACGGGGGATTTTTATGTTGGACTGGATTTATTTTATGTGTGTGGACAGGGGATGTTTTTCTTTTTAGCACAGAGAATGCACAAGTAGTGTATTCACAGTTCAGGGGCAACACTGGAACAACAACAGCAGGTGAATGTTTGTTTTATGGCCCTCCAGGTTCTTCTCAAAAAGGTCTTTATTCCTTTCTTCTTGCTAATTGGAGGAATATTGGAGATTTCCGCTGTTTCTTGAGCCTCAACTTCACGAGTCAGACTCTCAGAGCCTTCTTTTTTTGGCTCTGCCTTGAGGATTTCCAAGAACAGAATATCTGAAAAATCCTGTAGGAACTTGTTGGACCGTACACTTATCTCACTCTCCATAGTCTTGCGGTCACCGTAGAGCACCCGGAGCTTTGAAAAAATGGACAGTGCCAGCTCAGACATCTCTTCCGGCTCAGGGTGGGCATTAACTTCTTCCCACTTGTCGGTAACTCTCACCTGGCTGTTTTCAGGGAGCTGTTTTAGCAGATCCTCTATAAAATCGTGATCTGCCAGGTCAGTGGTGAAATCCTTCTGCAGGATATGGCCGAGGGTACTGCGGATGATAGCTTTGATTGTATCTCTATGCATCATAGCAATACCTTCAGGTGAGGATATGGGGCTGGAAGACACAACTTGTCTCCGCATATCTGTTATTATATCTTGCATGAGGTCTTGGTCCTCTGGAGTGATTCCCCGCTCAATCTCAAGATTCCCACTGGCAAGTTTACTCTGGATCCCCAGTAGTAATTCACTAATGAATCTTTTGACTTGGTGTGTCATTAGGTCCCGGGAATCCACACTTGAGTTTTGGCTCACACTTGCAGAGTCTGAGGGAATACCCTCACTGCACAAATTTGAGACAACTTTGTTCAAGGCATCTTCTACGAGGACTTCTGCAACGGCGATTGCTCTTGGAGTGCTGATGTAAATTCTTCTGACCTCATCTGATGATGTCGAGACCTCTTGGTCATTGCACCAAGTCTCAACGATGGAGTCATTCTCATCGTCTTGAATATCAGGACTGCCCCGGATCTCAGCTCCTGGACATTCTCTCGCCACTCTGAGTGTCTCAGTGACAATCCTCATCACCACCTTTTCAATTTCAGACATTGTAGCTGCCAAAAGAATTTCTAATAGTTAAAAGCAGAATTAAGAAAAAATGCATTCCAGTGAAAAGAGATATTGGTCATGTTCCCCCGTTATTTTAATTTGAACTAAAGGAAACTTAATGAATTAGACTCATGTTTCATGGACATGTTTAGATGTGAAAATCTGGCAAACACGCAAGGTGATCAGAGGGGGACACAAGTAACACTATGTTACAAATGTTCCCACGCCATAAGAAACATGGATTTAAATGCTCCTTGTTAAGTAAATGTTTTGTTAGATTTTATTTTGTCAAAAAACTTCGATAAGTAGCCTAAGCCAGACAAAGGCATGAAGTGATAGAAAGCCAGATAGACTTAAATTCTACAGATGCATTTGTTTTATTGTTAGACATATAAAGGCATCTTGTGTGAAAAAAGGCATGCTTATTGTATTTGTGCAGTATAGCAAAAAGTGTTACTACTGGACTCGGTCAATCTTAATAAATCGTTTAAAATAAGACAGACCTATAAAAGATCATGAAAAATAATGGATATTTCTTTTTAGTCTTCAGTAATGCTTACAGAATCATTTCAAATAGTAGGCTCCTCAAAGCTTTACCGAAATTATAATTTAATGAACGGATTGGCAAAGCAGCTCGATAGTAAATTTAGTGCGCTATTTTACTATTGGGTCAAATTAAATATAAATATAGCCGTTTATCATTATTCAATTTAATCTGATTATAATACAGTATATATTGTGAAAATTAGCTGCGGTAAAAAGATATAATTGTACTGACCTTTGCGATAAGTAACCGCGATCTGTAGACTGCAAATAAGTTTTCTGCAACTTGCGCTGGTTTCTATGCGAGCGGTGGAACTTCGTCTTTATGACGTCACAATTACGATTGGCTGGCGTTCTAACGGAACAAAACAGTCATCGCATTCTGATGCGTAGTGTTGTTATGTGTGTTACCACTACTAATACAACGGGTGTAAATGCCCCCCCGGGGTAAAAGCCATATTTGATTTTCTCCTAAAATAATTAGCATCAAAGACTTTCCTAAACGCATATTAGTCACTTTACACTACAAAATATCCCTGATCCATATGAAATTATTGTGTGAAATGTCTATTGGTTGATTTTTAGGTCATTTGATCTCATTTTTAATCATATTTAAAATGTTTTACATTTTTGTTGATGATGAAAATCACTGAACTTCTCACTTTTATTTTGAGAAAAATACTTAGTATAAAAAATAGTGCACCCTTTTCCCCTGCCTTTTAACCTTGGTTTTACCCTTAATAGGCCTACATATACATCCACTGAAAATGACCTTGAAATAAGTTGGTTAAATGTAATTGCAAAAATGGCTCAGAAAATGGAAATTATTTCTGAGAAAACCTTGAGCATTATTTGTTATTACATATCACTTTGTTTAATATTTTGTTCTCTAATGCAAAGATATTCATACATTTATAATTGTTGCCAGCGACATTTCTATAAGTGGTATAAGCAGGCGCTTATTAAATATACTAAAATCATCCAGTAAGACTCAGGCAGCTGTTATGGCTCACTTGACAGTTATAAGGGGGGCCACTTTTGGCCCGAGAGGGAAGGGAGATTGTAACTGCAATTCATGGGTGGGCCTGGATCTTCAAAGTAGGATTTCGCTTGAGTGTTGCTAAAGTATTTATATTTATTGTAGCCACTTCATTGTAATTAAATTATTATTTGCCATTCATTCTTATATACTTATTTGCTCTATTATTGTTGACTTTTCAAAAAAACAATGAAGATATTATGATATTATGATATATATATATATATATAAATCGCAATGCAAATGAACAGCATGTACTTGATAGCCCATATATATATAAATATATGTTCATTTGCATTGCGATACTCAGTAGGCATAGGCTATTTACAAATGTAATTTATTTGTTTACACTATAACATGAGCATAAATGTGTGTCCTAAGATTACTGTACTGAGAACGCTGCTAAGAATTTGCATAATACTGCCTTTTACAATGAGCTATAATCTTTTGAAACGGAGACAAAATTGAGTATGATGAATAACTGTTGTGCAATGGCGTCTAATCCAGCGTTATTTGCATCCGATGCACGGCTGTTATTAGTCGCAGCTTGGGCGGTGTGACGCAGAGTTCAACGCGGGTGAACTGACCCAAACTGAACCTTACAGAGGAAGAGAGAAATATGAGCGACGGTCTCTAGATGAGAATAGACCTGTTTGCTGATGAGACGGAGAAGGACGGCAGCAGTGCTTTTTATAATGCAATGATTATTATAGCCTATCGCAATAACATTTTCATCTGACCTGCAACCGTTGCCATGGGTGATCTTAAAACGAACAGTTAAAGCTTTTTGCTGATGGTAAGCAAATAATACATTCTTAAAACTCTCTTTAGGTCATTTTTGACAGAGCTGTGATCAGGGGAGGGTTACTTTTGAAATGTATTCCACTACAGATTACAGAATACATGCTAGAAAATATAATATATAATGTATTCAATTAGATTACTCAAGGTCAGTAACGTAAACTAAATACTTTGGATTACTTCTTCAGCACTGGTATATTTTTTCACATGTTGTGACTATAAAAACTCTGCCAGTACAGTAAGACAAAATACACATGTTAAAAAATACATTCTCTGAACAACCTAAAATATCTTGTGATGTTGTTTCGTAATCAAGATAAATCAAACTGATCTTGTTTTGAGGATTTTTAGATATTGTAACAGGAAAACAATACAAGAATATGATTTTTGCCTTAATATCAAAGGTCTTTCTAGAAAAAAAAGAAATGATGATCCTATGTGAATTTTCTTAATAAAAAAATGTGATCGTGTCAGGTAACATGTGCATGTAAAATGGGTAGAAATTTTATTTTAGAATTGCGTAAAGCTGACAATTTACACAAGGTTTATTTCTATTTCTTCTGCTTCAAACTTACTTCTCTGTCTGCTTGTATGAATGTAACACATCATAAGAAAGTGTTTCACAGCTGTTCAAATGCACTTTGGATTGCAACATTTATATGTATAAATGTTTTCCATCTGAAAGGACTAAATATTAAATGAAACAAATGACAATATTTAAAGTCTCAGTAATCAACATACCTTTTGAATGTAACTGTATTCTAATTACTGATGATTTAAATTGTAACTGTAGTGGAATACAGTTACTTATATTTTGTATTTTAAATACGTAATCCCATTACATTTATTCCGCTACTCCCCAAACCTGGCTGTGATTGACAGAATGTCCACAATAGATCTCTAGACTATTGGTTCTTAGGACTTTGCGAATAGTATCAGACTTTCAAATAATCAGAATGAAAGAGTAACATAATGTATAATCGAGTTGTGACTGCATTTTGATTTTGTTATTAAGGACTGGCACGATACTGAATTAGTTTAACAAGGGAATTATTTTAGCCTAAATCTTTTTAATATTTCAGATTAGTCTATTCAGCCAAACCAAGTGTCATCCCCAACTGTTAATGTTCAGCTGATGGTCATGATTTTGTTTATTTAATATAGGAATACTTCTTTATTTAGTATTTAAACCACAACTTTCAAAAACTGCATAATTTTAATTGCTCCCTATGTTTTTCTGTTTTTAAGATTAAAGATTGTTTTTTTATCATTATGTTTCATACTTGTGTAATTACATTATATATTTATTTTTTTAAGTGGCCATATTGCATAAATATTAATAATACAGAGTTATGTATTGTATGAGCATTCATAAACGCCTCAATTATTTGTTTGCTTTCAACCACTAGGGGGAGCTAAAGTTCTTCAGGACGGCGCAGAAGGTTTTCAGCGCCAAAATTTACAAGCAAAGCACCTTGACTGTGTTATCATTCATCAGGTCCCAGACTCTCTGTAAATCACCACGGCATAAGGGGCCTGGCAAAGGCAACAGTGTAACATACCCTGAAGAGATAACTGATCCAGTCAGTCAGGATGGAGCTACATCCTTCACTGAAGAAACCGTGTCCATTTTGAAGTCCAGCAACATGCTAGCCCGCTCTTTCCTCATCCATCCCAGAGGATTGAGATGCAAAGACTGTTCTGAGACTGATGTCAGTAATAAACTGCATCAAAATCATGAGTTCATCCCAACTGAGAAAAAAGACGAAGGTTACTGGGACAATAAAAGAACAATGAAGCTGAACAATGAGGTTTAATGACATTGTGGTAGAGAACAAAGTTTTGACTCTTCTTGAGGACAATGCATTCCTGAAAGATAAGTTATTGGCACTTAAGTTCCAATTTGGATTGATTAAATACCCCACAGATTCACTCACACTGACCCAGTCATCTGGTTCATGCACCCAAAGGTTTCCAGCAACACGCTACTACTGCCCCAATTCGAACCCACAACTCACTCATCGACACTCATTGACGAACTCACATCATGTTTGTTCAGATGGGGTGCAAAGCATTCGAGACAGGGCCATTGTGTCCGAAGACACTGGGTTTTCCATCTCTGGGGGGTCAAGCATTGGGAACCCAGAGTTTTCTGATGATGCTGTTGGAGAACCTATTAGGGCATATCCTTACAGAGGTGGAGAGGTGACAGAATGTAAACTAAGTTCCTATATCACTCCAATTGATATAAATTCCTCAGATAGGGAGAAGTTAGTGTCTGTGTGGCAAGACAACAGCATGAAAGGCCTTCCTCATAAACTGTGCTTCAAAATGCCAGGTGGAATTGAAGGTGAGGTTTTTCTTCCAGTGGTGATGGAAAAGAGTCTCTCTTCAACAATAGCAGGCCTACACCACTCCTAACAATCTAGAGAACAGTCTACAGCTGGGTGGACAGAGGGTTTATGGAGGCCACAACCACACTCAATGCCACGAACAGGTTCAAAACCACATCATAATTACCCCGCAATTCAGAAACATTGCTCAATGGAAGATGATGCTATTCGATCCCAGCTTAGTTCTTTGACAGAAGAAGTGACCCAGCTTAAAAAAATGGTCTCTCAAATGCTTCTCCCCAAACTGAACTGAGATCAGAGACCTAGAGAGAACATTTTTTTCTGATAGTACCACACAAATATAATAAGCCAGCAAGTTGTTCACTGGGACAACTCCAGATTTGATCCATCCAGAGTACATTTCCATTTGCCATTTTTGTCCACTTACTGTATTCACAAAAAACTGGAAAAAAATGAATATATTTATGAGATAAAAGCTATTAAACCATTCTCTTGTTTACTGTAATACTGTGTCTACTATTGTGTCTTGTGAATTGCTTATGTTTTGAGACATCAACGTGTTTAAGACTTCTTTAAAAGTTTTGAATATGGCAATAAAATGACTTTTTAAGCCCTTTCTGTTTTATTCAACAAAGTATTTTATATATATATATATATATATATATATATATATATATATATATATATATATATATATATATATATATATAATTGTAAGTGTTTATGTGCTTTCAAAGAAACAGTTCACCCAAAAATTACAATTCTGCCATAAGTTATTCATTCCCAACACATATGCTGTTTTCTTTATCTGTGGAACACAATAGAAGACATTTTTAAGAATCTCTACAAAGCTCTTTTTCATATAACAACAGTTCATAGTTACCACAACATGTTCCATCTTAAAAAAAAGTCCAAAAAAACCCACCATAAAAAGTAATTACCACATATGTGCCATATTCCAAGTCTTCTAAAGATATCTTAACTATAGCTTTGTGAGAGGAACAGACAGAAATTTAAGTTAGGTGTAAATTATGACTTATAAAATTTTTTATTTGGGGGTGAACTTCCTATAATTTACAGTTTGTATAGTTTAAACAGGAAAGTAGAGGTCGAGAGGGGAAATAAGACAATATGACCATACTGGATTTTGGCATGCTTCTTCCGAAAGTTCATGTACCCTGAAATCAACCCCATTCAGCCAAATTACTGACATGCGTCATCTCCCATCAGACATTTTTGCAGACTCTAGCACTACTGATGCAACTTTAGAGACCAGACTGATCTCACAGTAAAATCGAAAACATTAGAATGACCTTTCTTATAGCTAAAATCACTCTGTTCTTTCTGAAATACGAAACACTGCCCCCAGTGGCCAAAGCAGAAAGTGTTGTTGGGTGCACAGGCACGTGTGAGCTCCAAATTCCAGATGAAATGTCCATGGAGAGGCATCAAAAGTGAGTTATAACAAGTTGCTTTCACCTGTACAGCTGTACAGGACAGCTGTCATGCCGCTGATGCTACGCGCTTCAGATTCAAATAAAATGGAAATTTTACATCACTGACGGTTAGGTTTAGGATTGAGGTTTGGCTTTTGAGGTTTTCTCACCACAAGCTTCCCACAACAAACTTCAATTAATAGCTGAAGACACACCTCATTCTTGGGGACTTAATTGATCCACAAATACAGACACTTCCTCTTGAAAATGTTCCTCTATATTTGTTTACTTTTCCAGCTAATATTGTTGGCTCCCATATTTTATAAGTCACTTTGGTTAAAAGTGTCTGCTTGATTTTTAAATGTAAATACTTATCTTTTTTAAGAGTGGTCATTACAATTGTGTTGTTTTTATTTATGAAATTTGTATATTTGCTAATAAATACAGTAGATTCATTTTGTGAACTTGCATAAATTGACATATAGATGGTCTGAAAACATGGACAAAAGCCATAAAAGTCAGATTTTGATTAAACCTCTTTAAGAACTCTGTTTCAAGTAAATTTTACTCACTCTTTGTTTGTACATTTTATTGAAGCAAGGTAACACTGAATTAAGCCATGTATGACACACGCAAGCCTTCCATGGGGAAGCTTAATGCATGCGTTATAGTCTATTATGGCACTTTTCCACTACACGTTATGATTCAATTTGACTTGACACGACTCTACTCACTTTACTTTTCTGAGCTTTCTTTTCCACTGCTGTTTTGTGCTGTCACAATTGTGCTGCGTCTACTGCCGTGACATCATCTTAAACGCGACACAAAACAATAAAAAATGACACGACCGCTAGCTGTTAGCAACTAGCTCATTGTGCTGCATAAAACAGTTGCGTGCATGGTGATTTTACACAAGTGTAACAGTTAATTTGGCCTGGTTCTTTTAGTAGCAAGCTTTCCAGTAGCTGATCAACTAAATAAAGTGAAACTTTTGAGCAGAGTATAGAGTTAACGTACCATCCTCCATCGTGGACTCCAGCCGTGGGAGGAAACAATGCTATGGCAGGCTCTGAGGATGGAGCCGTGGTTGGCTCATGGGACAGAGCTGTGGCAGGCTCAGGGGCCATGGCGACTTGGCTTGACAGGATAGGCGTGCCGACTTGACCGGCGTGGTGGCATGGCATGACGTAGATGATGTGGAAACAAGGCAAGGCAGGGCAAGTGCAGTTTTATTTTAGAAAGTGCAATAAATCCAAAAACGTGAATCCAAAACTAAACAAACTTAAACAACACGACATGACTTAAAAAAAGGACTGTCATTCAAATCAAATCACTTTATTGTCACTCAACCATATACACAAGTGCAACAGTGGGTGAAAGGCTTGGGTGCAGTTCTGAGCAACATAACAGTCATGACAGTTATGAGACATATACCAATTTAAAATAAACATAAACACAATCTACATATCTAATATACACAGAATTACACACAACACAATATACAAATAATAATATACAATGTACAGTATACAATACACACACTATAGAATACACAGTATACAATAAATATAGTATATATAAAATACACAGTAGGTTGTATTGTGCTGTATTGACATTAAGGCTGTCGGTTGATATTCAGTTGCCATTGTGTTATGACAGTCCAGTGTAAGATGAATAAAGTGCATGTATTTTGATTGTGAGAGATCAAGAGTTCAAAAGTCTGATTGCTTGGGGGAAGAAGCTGTCATGGAGTCAGCTGGTGCAGGTCCTGATGCTGCGATATCGCCTGCATGATGGTAGCAGTGAGAGAAGCACATGGCTCAGGTGGCTGGAGTCTATGATGATCCTCTGAGCTTTTTTCACACACCTCCTGGTATATATGTCCTGGAGGGAGGGAAGTTCACCACCGATGATGTTTCTGGCAGTTCGCACCACCCTTTGCAGGGCTTTGCAGTTGTGGGCAGTGCTGTTGCAGTACCAGGCGGTGATGCAGCCAGTCAGGATGCTCTCTATAGTGCTGGTGTAGAACCGTGTGAGGATGTGGTGGTTTTGCAGACTCTAGCACTACTGATGCAACTTTAGAGACCAGACTGATCTCACAGTAAAATCGAAAACATTAGAATGACCTTTCTTATAGCTAAAATCACTCTGTTCTTTCTGAAAAGTTCACCACCGATGATGTTTCTGGCAGTTCGCACCACCCTTTGCAGGGCTTTGCAGTTGTGGGCAGTGCTGTTGCAGTACCAGGCGGTGATGCAGCCAGTCAGGATGCTCTCTATAGTGCTGGTGTAGAACCGTGTGAGGATGTGGTGGTTTTGCAGACTCTAGCACTACTGATGCAACTTTAGAGACCAGACTGATCTCACAGTAAAATCGAAAACATTAGAATGACCTTTCTTATAGCTAAAATCACCACCAGGATGTGGTGGTTCATTCCAAACATCCTCAGCTGTCTCAGGAAGAGGAGTTACTGATGAGCCTTCTTCACAACAGACTCAGTGTGGATGGACCTTGTGAGTTCCTCAGTGATGTGGAGACAGAGGAACATGAAGCTGCTGGCTCTCTCCACCGGTGCTCCATTGATGGTGATGGGGCTATGTTCTCTGTCTTTTCTCCTGAAGTCCACCACAAGCTCCTGGGTCTTGCTGACATTGAGGGAGATGTTACATAAATGGAGTGTACACTTCCTTTCTGTAGGCTGTTTCATCATTGTCAGTGATCAGACCTACCACCATCGTATCATCGGCAAACTTAATGATGGCATTGGAGCTAAGTGTTGCCACACAGTCATGTGTGTACAGGGAATACAGGAGTGGGCTAAAAACACAGCTGGGCTCCAAGGTTGAGGTTCAGTGATGAGGAGATGTTGTTGCCCGTTCTAACCACCTGGCGTCTGCTTGACAGCAAGTTCAGGATCCAGCTGCACAGCGAGCTGTTTAAGCCCAGAGCCTGGAGTTTCTCATCAAGCTTGGAGGGCACTGTGGTGTTGAATGCTGAGCTATAGTCTACAAACAGCATTCTCACATATGTGTTCCTTTTTTCCAGGTGGAAGAGAGCAGTGTGTAGTGTAGATGCAATGGCATCATCAGTGGAGTGGTTGTTGCTGTAAGCAAACTGCAGTCAGTCCAGTGAGGTGGGCAGAACAGAGCAGATGTAATCTCTGGTTATTCTCTCAAAGCATTTGCAACAGGACGCCAGTCATTTAAGCAAGTGATTTTAGATTGCTTTGGTACAGGCACAATGGTGGACATTTTAAAGCATGTGGAGACTACAGACAAAGAGAGGGAAAGGTTGAAAATGTCCGTAAAAACACCAGCCAATTGGTTTGCTCATGCTCTGATGACATGGCCCATAATGCCGTCTGGACATTACGGATATTCACCCTCTCTGCGAGGGTGGTGTTATTTCCCTTGAAACGTGCATAAAAAGTATTTAGCTCATCCGGGAGAGAGGCAGCGGTGTTTACGGTTGAGTTTTTATTCTCTTTGAAGTCTGTGATGATATTAATTCCCTGCCACATTGTTCTAGAGTCAGTGGTGTTGAACTGTCCTTTAATCTTGTCCCTGTACTTGCGTTTGGCTGCTCTTATAGTTTTGCAGAGGGCATAACTGGCATGTTTATGCTCCTCCACTTTTCCAGAATTAAAAGTGGAGGTCCGTGCATTAAGTGCCACATTTCGGTTAGGGTAGATCCATATTGTTTTGGTCGGTACAACATCATCTATGCACTTTCTGATGAAACATATTATGCTATCAGCAAAGTCAAGTAATTTGTATTTGTATAGATCGTTCCAAAGCAGCTTTACAGAAGATCAGGCATTAACAGAAGATAACTGTAATATCTACCGGTATAATGTCTAAGGGTCATCATTGTGTAGTTTGATAAAATACGATTGTGAATTGTGTTTAAAAATAAGCAATTAAATAATAATTGTATTTATAACCCTAGTGAGCAAGCCGAAGGCGACTGTGGAAAGGAACACACAACTCCCTAAGATGTTGGTTAATGGAGAAAAATAAACTTGGGAGAAACCACACTCATTGTGGGGGCCAGTTCCCCTCTGGCTAAACATTGTGAATATAATGCCAATATTACTTATGTTTGGTGCAAGTAAGTAAGTGTTAAGGGTCAATGTTTAAAAAAAGATTATGTATGAATTGTAAGATTAATGACTAATGTCTTTGAAGTCCATCCTGTATTAACTGAAGAAGTTCACATAGATGCAATTGTTCTTGTTAGTTGGCTGATGAAGAGTTTTGTTGGCAATTAACTGATAGTCTATGTATTCAATTCAATTCAATTTTATTTGTATAGCGCTTTTCACAACACACATCATTTCAAAGCAGCTTTACAGAATATCAGCATTAACAGACAATAAAACTGTAATGTCTATAAAGTCGATTAATCATCATTGTGTAATTTAGATAAAATACGATTTTTAATAGTGTTTAAAAATAATTAAATGATAATTGTATTAATAACCCCAGTGAGCAAGCTGTAGGCGACTGTGGCAAGGAACACAAAACTCCATAAGATGTATCATATTCCATTTCATGAGTGTAGTCCATCATTAGGCCGAGGTGATGTAGGCAGAGATCAGTGAGGAGCATCGCAGTTCAACCTTTCGGTGAGGTCTATCCTAAATCCAAGGTTCAGGCAATGGCATGTGAAGTATCCCATGTCTTATGGTTGGAGTTGGCATCAGTTCATCCTCTGAAGTCCATCATAATAGACTGAAGTGAAGTTTGCCTAGCACTAGCTGCTATTAGTCATCATCACACAGCGACACATAGCAGTGGAGTCCAACATGAAGCAGGAATGGAGCTGGATCCAGCCGGTTCTGGTGACCTCAGGATAGGAGTCCCGAGGTTCAATTTATTGCAGAGTTATAGATCATGATCACAGTTTCTGGTTCCAGCAGACCTAATTAAAGCAGCCTAATTGTGAGTTGAAGGATAAATTAGGTGTATGCCTGGCTAAATAGATGAGTCTTTAGTCTAGACTTAAACTGAGAGAGTGTGTCTGCATCTCGAACAGTGTTAGGAGACTATTTCATAGTTTAGGAGCCAAATATGAAAAGGATCTACCTTTAGATGTCATCATCAGAGGCAGACTGGAACATCTCCAAGTCTGTGTGATCAAAACAGTCTTGTAGCATAGAATCTGATTGGTCGACCAGCACTGGATTGTTCTGAGGGCAGGTGCTTCCTGTTTAAGTTTCTGCCTGTAAGTGGGCAGAAGCAGAATGGAAGAGTGGTCTAATTTGCCAAATTGTGGGTGGGGAAGGGATTTGTAGCCATCCCGGAAGAGAGAGTAGCAATGGTCCAAATCCCAACACCCTCGAGTGTTGAAACTGATGTGTTGGTAGTATTTCGGTTCTATTGACTTGAAGTTGGCTTTGTTAAAGTACATGGTCACAATAAATGTGTCCTCAGAGTGTGTGGTTTCCTGCTTGCTTATACTACCATACAGTTCCTTGAGTGCCCAGTCTGTGTCGGCTTGTAGGGGGACGTACACAGCTGTGATAATGACTGCTGAGAATTCCCTCGGTAACCAGAATGCTCGATCCAGATCAGGAGAGCAGAAAGACTTCATAGAATGTACGTTCCTCTGATCACACTAGGATTTGTTGATCATAAAACATACACCACCACCTCTGTGTTTACCTGAAAGGTCTTTTGCTCTATCTGCTCAGTGCACAGAGAACCCTGCGGGTTTGATGGCTGAGTCTGGATTAATACACAGACTAGGAAAACAAGTTAACAAGTAAACCAATGAAAATACAAAACTGATAACAAGACAATGAAACATGAACCAAAGAAAAGACAGGACCAATAAACATGGTGAAACAAGAGGGTCACATGAGAATGAAACCACAAGTCATGAAACAGGAAAAGGAAGCATGAATCATTTCAAAATAAAAGGCATGAAAACAAAAACACATTTAAATGTGACATTACTTCACCACACAATACATTTTTCAGTGAAAGGTTTTAACAGAATAGTTTGTGTAATTTCTATTTTGTCTTATGGAATGTATATCTGTTATGTCAAATAGCTTTCTCAGGTCAGTAATACTTAAAAAATCAAAACACTGTTTTTATGACTACATTTACTTTTCAAAACAAATGGTAAACATCTTGTAGATTTAGCACATGGTATGGAACTGTACGTAAAATACACTTTTTAATTTTTATTTTTTACATGTCACCTCCTTTAAGTAAAAGGAAAAGAAGTAACTCTAAAAATTATAGTCGTATTATTAACACACTTTATTAACTCTGGTATATACATTAACATTTATGCATTTGGCAAATGCTTTTATCCAAAGCGACTCAAAGTGCATTTAAGGTATAATTTTTTTTATCAGTTTACCAGGGAACCGAGCCCATGACCCTGGCGTTGCTAGCGCCATACTTTTCCAGTTGAGCTATAGGAACCCTATATCTAAAACAAGAAAAACTTACATTCGTTATCAGTATACAGCTGGTGGCAGCTCTTTGCAAGGCAGCATTCTGTTAGGCTCACACAGCGCAAAAGACTAATGCAGTTTACACTACACGATTTTAAGCCTGATTTTCACTCGCCAACAGTTTTGTGGAGCTCGCCAACAAAAGCCTGAAATCGGGGGCAAATCGGAGCTCGCTCCTGTAAGCAACGATCACAATGTAAGAACTATCAAAGACGTGATTTGAGAGAATTGCCGACATGTCGCCAATGGCAGCGAGATATCTAGAATGTTAAATATCTGGACCTGTCTGCGACTCCAAATCGTGCAGTGTGAAATATGTTTTGACTGAATACAACCGCAGCGTTGACCTACAGCCAATGAGAGAGCAAGAAACGGGGCACGGGAAGTTTCAGCGGGAGGAGTCCTGACATACCTGCAACAGAATATCAACTAGCATGGCTGTGATATCAAGAAAGTCTCATTGGACCGAAGAAATGGAGGAAAAATTTGTGTTTTACACATTGGCATTTGATGTTTCATCTGAACTGTACCACAACCGTGTGGAGATAGAGAAGAGTTGAAGAGAAATTGCCAATTCTCTTGGACAGTCAGGTAAGCAAATAGGTAGATTTTTCAGTAGGAGCTACTTTTTTATATTGTAACCAAATAAAATATATGATACCTTGAGGCAATTAAAAACATAAACATAGCATTCTGAAATGCATAACATAGGATCATGCATTTGTTTTCGTATCTTGTATCACTTCTCGTCGTCTAATTTGAAAACGCTACGACTTCCATGACAAGACAGACAGTTTTGTAATATGAACGGTACTACGATCCGACGTCTTTGAAAGTTGTGTAGTGTGTAGGAGCCATAAGAGGCTGATTACAGCAACAGCTTCAATGGCAGCGTCAGCACCTAAACAGCTATTTAAAGATGTGAGACTGGAAGTCATTGATTTCCTATATTAATGTGTGACTTTGACATTCAATGCTAAAATATACATTTAGTGAAGCAGGCAATGGTGCACCTGCACTGAATAGACATTAGGAGAGAAGAAAGCAACATTTCTTAACTTATTACCTATAGAGATTCACACAGTTCTGTTCTCTGTAAGACAGGTTCAGTGTCAACATCAGCACTTCTGTGGCACATTTTAAGCCATGAGAGACAAAGATATTGATTGACTGTGCTCCTTTCAAGATGTGTCCCCCTAACTATGTCTTTGATTTGCCCTAAACGAATTGAGATGTAAGCTGCAATGTTAAATGTGATGAATGCCCTGTCGATTAGTAATTGTTAAAAAAAATAATGTCTTTAATTAATCAATGGAAGTGCAATAAATGTTCCTATGTGGGGGTACTACCAAGCTTTGTTTATATATTTATAGGTTGGTTGTTATGTGTGATTAATATGATGTAATAAAATGAGTGTATTCTTACTTAAATTACAAGCAAACCTGCCAAAAACAACATGCAATACACATAGCTAAAGAGACTCAAAATGTAATGTATTTATTTGTAAACACCGAGGTGTCATTTGTATTATTCACACTGCATTTTATGAATGAAGATGTGGCAGGATTTCTAAATAATGCCCTCACTCATAATTGCAAACATCTGCTCCCCTTGGATCTCAAATATACTACTGGATCAGTGAGTGTGGTTGCTTAGACAATACAGCTCCACAGAGGATGCCTATGCGCCTTCCTGTTTCACGATTAGATTAGATAAACACACATTGGGTTCTTTGTCTCTCCCAGCACCCCTGATCAACCCCTCTGCAAGAAGGGAGGTGGGGGGAAAAGGGAAAACCAGTTGCTAGGCAGGCAGCATAACGGTTGCCTAGGGAACTGTAGCAGACACAGCTGTGAGTGAACCGGGGGAAAGGCAGAGGGGAGGAAGAGGCAAGTTCAAGGCCAACACCCCCAATCTGTGTATTGTCCGTCAGCACTGCAACAGATGAAGGGGGAGTGAATGGGCTGCCGGGGGAGACCTAAAACTAGCATACATTCCCCTCTTGATCATATAGCATGTGGCATTATACTGTCTTGGTTTCAGGTGGACCACAAGGTTATTTCAGATCATTTCAGCTGGCATGAGATTATTGGTACCACTGTTAAATATACAAATTCAGAAAAATCACTGAGTAACACTGAATACAAAATTGTGGGATAGGCCTACTTCCATTTAAATGCATTGCACCACAATGATATGTCACAATCTAAATATATTTCCTCAGAAGAAATACAGACAGACAGATAATATTCTATAAAACACTGAATATTATTATATGTTATATACATGTCATTACATTATGAATATGTATTATACTTATTATTAAAGGTATGTTAATACCTTTGTGTATTAATATATTTTAGATATGTAGTATGCGTACTATAGAATATATATTATAGATAATATTCTATAATGTGTTATAGAACATTATTATATGTATATTATATTTTATGTAGTATTTGTATTATTGAATATGACAGACAGACAGATATAGACAGACAGACATACAGACAGACAGACTAACAGACAGACAGACAGACAGACAGACAGACAGATAGATAGATAGATAGATAGATAGATAGATAGATAGATAGATAGATAGATAGATAGATAGATAGATAGATAGATAGATAGATAGAAGTTTGAGTTTGTAATAAACTGAAACTGTTCTCGGAGTCTTCAATGTTTTTTTTATGTAATTCTGAATATTTACGCAACAGTTTTACTGTCTCGTAACCTCTTTCCATAGAAGCCAAATGTTGAGCACGTAGAGGCGTGTTTGAGCAACTGCACTGTGGTGTCGTATCTGTGGTCATCAGCTATATCTGGAGAATGTCGTACTGTTGAATCGGGAGAAGAGCTTTACCTTCATCTCCTCGGTTTCTTCGATAACAGTGGTGGCTTGCGTATAGTCATCATGATGAACGAAAACGTGACTAGGCATCCAAAGCTTTCTGTTATGCAACCGCTGACCTACTAACACACATTCGAGGCCGGCGAGAGGAGAGTGTGTGAGTGAGTAAGAGAGGAAAACTGGAGCAAGCCCCGACATAACATAAGGACGAAGAGGGAGGGCGAGAGAGAGACACTGCGAATGGCACCACATTCAGGGAGTCACATTAATAGACACAAAGCCGGTGAGTGGATCATTACCCACGCGGGATATTTTCAGCACAAACTCATGTTGTGAAGGGAAGAACGATCAGAACAGGGACAGGCAACAGCATACACAGCGCGGAAGACCGATCTTTTGAAAAATAAAAGCGGATTATTTTTGTAAAGAAGGGAATGCGATATTTCACTTAGGTGAGTTCAAATGCGTATGTAATATTTCATTTTTGTGTGTTGAATCATGTTTGATGCACGCATAGTGTTTTATTCACAAACAGAGCAGTTGTGTTCTTGGTTTTGCTGCCTTGCAACGTGGCCAGGGCATGTTATTGTTCACATGGAAACCGACACATGTCGGCATGACTCTAAACGCTTCGCTGCGAAGTTATTTCGGTTTTCAATGTCTGTTTATTTTCTTTGTTTAATTTGTTGCATTCCTCCGTGTGGTATTACATGACTGTGAACTGTATGGTAAAGCAAAAAAAAAAATAAATAAAAATAAAAAATACCTTTGCATTGTGCATTGCCTATATATTCACATTCAATGTCAAGTCGAGACTGTCGTGGCGTGGGGGGAGGTGGTGGTGATTATCATTACGAAATCCAACGCACGATTGGCCGTGGGGTCAGTTAATGTCATTGCATTGCTGTAGTACCGTTCAATAACTAAATTGCAAGTCGGCGTTTCTTCCGACGCATATTGTAAAATAATGCGTGGCGGCTCCCATCTAGGACAATGCATTGCAATGTCATGCCACGCGTGGGGTTTGTCGGGTTGCACAATTGTTCAGCGGCCACACAACGTGGCGCGAGGAGAAAGACCTTGATCTAAACTGAGATTATAAGTGAGCGCTTTTGGTTTAGTCCTTGGAATTGAAATGCTACTCACGGAATTCCTCAGACACACGAGTTATTCAATAATCACCTCACAATGTTTTATTCTCGCAATGTTAATTTCCTCTGATGTTTCGCCACTTTTCTGTTTGTTGTGCAATGGGGTAAGTTACTTCAAAAAGTAATCCATTACAAATGACTAATTACCACTCAAAAATTATAATCAGATTACTTCACTAATTATTCATTGAAAAATGTATCACATTACTTAAAAGTGACTTTCTATAGAAAAGTTTTTGTTTTTCAACTTGATTTAATGTTTTAAATGTTGTCATTATGGGGTGCACACAGAAACTGCCACAGAAATGCAACCAGATGTATATATTAAAATAATTTAGGTTTTAAATGTATTCTACATAAATAATATTATTTGAGAAATATGTGGAACCCAAGCATTGTTGGGTGTAATCCAATTACTAAGTAATTCGTTACTGTAATATGTAAAAAAAATAAATAAAATTACATTATTTTTAAGTACGTTATAGGGTTATGCTTATTTCTAATATATTATTTAAGTTGAATACACAAATTATGGCCTGGCAATGAGTCGTTGTGAAGGAGAAATATGAGGAGCTGGGTTTTTGAAAGAACTAACAAAGAAATATAGACATTATTTTGAATTTGTTGAGCGGTAAAAGTATTTTATAAAGTATCTTAAAAGTCAAGTAATTTGTAATGTGACTATTTTTCAATTAAGTAATTGGTAAAGTAATCAAATTACAATTTTAGAGGAAATAAATTGTAATTTGTAGTGGATTAATATTTATAAGTACCTTAGCCAACACTGAACCCAAGTAATTAATTTTATTGACCGTAAGTAACTTCAATCCAATTAAAAGAATTTAAAATGTAATGTGTTACAATACTTGATTCATAAAGACTGACCAAACTAAGTAGACTGTGCCCTTAACAGTTCCACCACTCCCAACTCAGCAATGCCTGGAATCTGAAAGTGTCTCACATTGCTCCCAAACTTCTTGTAAAACCGATCATCCGTCTAAAATCAAAACAAGGCAAGATTTTCTTTTAAAATGACTTCAAAAGACATAATTTAGTTGGCAAATGGGGCAAGAAACAGTGTGTTCCTTCGCATAATGAAATCTGACAAGTATCCTAAACTTTGATGACTTGAGAACCATGTATGTGGTGCGAACTTGATTTTCACAGACAGCTATTGTGCTTTCGGCATTAACTCCAGTAATTATGAGTCTAGCCAAAACACAATATATCTTGCCCTCGTATTGGCCTACTTGGCCTTTAGTTTGGGAGGAGGATGGAGGCGTAACAGTTCTGCCTGCATGTGACTGGGCAAACACATGCATGAAGGCTTCCAGTTGTAAACACTATCCTTGTGGGACTGTGTGTTTGCTTTGACCTCAGTCTCTTTTCCTGAACTGTGGTCTCTGGTTTTTGGGAAAGTAAAAGTAAACACACCTAAGAAACCAATAATGTCAATTTGTATGTGGTTAAAAGAGAAGGGAGAAAGAAAAAGACTCATGTCTTCCCTATTTGATCATGAAAAATAAGTGTACCAGTTACTTATCTGCCATTAAATATATGGTTTGCAGACATCATATGGATAGTAACTTAGGTATCTGAGCTTTACTCAGATGTCCCAAAGTGGTACCTCAACTATGATAACAATCTGGCACTGAGCCACAACCTGCGGTGTGAACTGCACAATACTGCATTCTCTGTTTTCTTGGCTTATGAATGCCATTATAAAAGCAGGTCCATTTTGTACATTTGTGAGCCTTAAAACCAGAATCCATAATTGTGTAATCTTTCCCTCTTCCTCATTGCATTTCAGGAAAAATGCTTGTTCTTTGGTTGCATATCAGCACATCACTGGCGTGATTCATAGCCCGCTTTAATCTAATATTCCACTGCTGACGTATTCTCTCTTTTTGTTCTTACCTCCGCAGTGCTGGTAAATTCCTCTCTCATCCCAACTGGAATCCTCAACTCCTCCCACACCCGAGCTCACTATTTTTGGTTGGCACTATAATTTCTTCCCTGCTCAGGCGCGTTCTCTCTCACACACTTACGCGCGTGCGCGCTCACACACTCTGTTGCCGCCCCACTGACCTATTTTACAGCGCAGAGTCGGACCAAGTGCGCGTACACAGAGTTTACGGAGCAGTCAGTTTCTAGGTCAGTGGGACACATGCACAACTTCACCGCCCTCCCCATGCTCTTGTTTGCGATCCTACAGAAAAATGGTCATGCATGAACCAAATTATTTTGTGCTTTATGTTTTAATGGAAATAATCCCAACAATACTGTAAATTGGACCATAATGAAACAAGTTACCTACAATGTAGAAATACAAAGTAATATGCACTTGTGCGGTATAAGAAAAGGGTGCATTCAATCAGGCTTAAACAAAACATGCATTTTTAAAGTTCTATGTTTGGTATTGAGAAAAATTGGCTGTTCATGTTTTTCTTTCTTGTTCCTCTTCTTCTTTTTAATTGTTTAACTATGTAGAGAATGTTGAGGTTTTGTTTCAGAGATGGTGAAATAACTGTTGGTGTGGTTATGTAAAATAAACTCAGATTCTCACGATAAGATGCAAAATAGTATGAGCTCACAAAAACATTGACAAAGGCTTAATTGTTTTACATGACAAAAAATGTCTCAAAAACAGATAGATAAAAATCACAGTTTTCTCTACTATAAACAAAACAAACCCAAATTTGGGTAAAACTAGAATAAATCAAATAGCTGTATGGGAAGTCATTAAAAAAGTTCTACCTCTATTGTGTAAAGAATTACCCAAGGGTATTTGCTAATAAGTGGTTTAGTAATGCTGAACATTAGTAAACAGTGAATCACATTATGTACTCATTCTTAATGAACCAAATGTACTTAGTTACAATGTCAATAAATTATGTTGTGATCACAATTAAATGTCCAAAAAAAAGAGTGAGGGTTATTTCACAATTTCTGTTGTGTCTCCCTCCATTATTTTCCATCCCTGCATGTTTTTGATCGCTCTCCTACAGACCTGGCAGTTAGTCAGGTGTCTTTTATTACGTGCCCTACTGCAGCGCGTCATGGTCTCCTAACTGCCGTGCTTCTGTACTCTACTGACCTAAATTTCTCTAGAGCTCCTAGGACAGGGAGAGAAGTAGAATTTCAATAGCTGCCAAGGTTGGAAACTTGCAATAAGAATTTAGTTTTGGACTAATGTATCGTTTGACCTTTGTCTATGAATTTTTGTTAAAAAAAATTGTAGTTGGAAAACTACTTGGTAATTCTTTTGTAAGAATACAACCCCGATTCCCAAAAAAGCTGGGACAGTATGAAAAATTCTAATAAAAACAAAAAGGAATGATTTGTAAATTATATTCACTGTTTGCTATATTGAAAGCACTACAACTACACATTATATGATGTTTACTTTGTGAATTGTGTTTTTGAAAATGTACAGTCATTTCAAATCAGTTGTTTGCAACACGCTCCAATAAAGTTGAGACTAATAACAATTTGACGAGTTGAAATAACAAGGCATGTGAAACTGGAGCTGTTTAACAGGAGAGGCAATTGTGTCATAGTACTGTATAAGGAGCCTCCAAAAACAGCCTAGTCTTTCATGAGCAAGAATCATTCAAGATTTGTCAATTTTCCAAGAGAAGTTTCAGAAAATAATCCCCAAAGACAAATTGGAAAGATTTGGAGCATTTTACCCTCTACAGTACACAAAACAAAAACCATTTCTGAATGCTCGTGATCTCTGATCTCTCAGACGTCACTGTCTTAACAAACGGCATTCATCTGTAATGGATATCATGAACATGGGCTTGGAATAACTTAAGTAAACCTTTGTTAGTCAACACTACTCGTCGATGCAACCACAGATGCAAGTTAAGACTTTATAATGCAAAGCAGAAGCCCTACATCAACGCTGTCCAGAAGCGCTGCCAACTTCTCTGGGCTTGGTCTCATTTTAAATGAAAAGTAGAACAGTGGAACAGTTTTTTTGGTCTGAAGGGTCCACATCTCAAAAAGTTTTTGAAAAACACAGCCGTCTGTAACAAACAAGGTTCAGGAAAGGAGGAAGCAGGAACCGAATTTACTTTAATCAAATACAAGCTGAACTGGAACATAGCAACATATTGACAAACACACACAGCGACCGCGTGCGTCTCTCTTTCTCTGGCATCCCTGGCTCCTCTATCTTTCGCCTGCTGATTGGGCAACTCAGTGCAGGGCATGCATCCTCTCGGTCCGGCCCCGCCCTCCTTCTCGACACACCGCCATGCTATTCGGGCCAAAGAGGAAAAGGATCATCCAAGCTGTTATTAGCGCCAGGTCCAAAAGCCAGTCACTGTATGTGCCAGGGATGTGTCAGGGATGTGTCAGTGCCCATGGCATGGGTAACTCACACATCTGTGAGAACACCATGAATGCAGACAGATATGTAAACGTTTCAGAGCAACATATATTGCCATTCAGCAGCGTCTTTTCCAGGGCCATCCCTGCATTTTTTAGAAGGACAACTTCAAACCACATAATGGCCGAATTACAAGTGCATGGCTGTGTGAGCAGAGAGTGTGGGTACTAGATTGGCCTGCCTGCAGACCTGACCTGTCTCCAACTGAGAATGTGTGGCACATTATGAAGCACACCATACAGCAACAAAGACCCCATACAATTGTGCAGCTAAAGACCTACATAATGGATGAATGGGGGAAAACTTAACAAACTTGTGTCTTCAGTGCCCAAATGCTTAATAAGTGTTATTAGAACAAATTGTGATGTTTCACAGTGGTAAACACTCGACTGTCCAAACTTTTTTGTAGCGTGTTTCAAATCACCTGATTTGAAAAAACAATGAAATTCACAGGTTAAAGTATTATATAACGTGTAGATGTAGAGCTTTCAATATAGCAAGGGGTGAATATAATTTAGAAATCACTTGTTTTTGTTTTTATTAGCATTTTTCATACTGTCCCAACTTTTTGGGAGTTGGGGTTGTATATAGATCATATTAACTTTAACCTACATTATATATTTTTTTACTGTATTGTTTTAGCCTCAACTGTATGACCAGTTTTTTTATGAATTGTGGTAGACACATTTTTAGTAAACAAATCCTGTTTCATTGTCTCTACAGATCTGCTCAACAAAGACTGGTACAAAACAGTGAGCTGAGACAGATCGTTAGGAGGGTGCCTGAAAAAACGAGGTCATTATCCGACTGTAACCTCAGCTTACACTACCTCCGTCACCCATCAATAACAAGATCTAACTTGGCTTCAACAGTTTCAGGAGGAGCTTTGCCAAGTCCAAGTTAACAAACTTGTATTGTCTTCAATCAGACAGAACTGAAAGAAAGCTAAACAAAAATAGGGCACATTCCCTTTTCTGGAAAGAAAAACTCAAGAACAACCTATCCAATGACGGATGTTTTTGTTGAATTTCATCTTTTTCTTATCTTTTTGGACAAGAAACTGGACACTTGAACATTTAAAAGACTCATTAGAGAAGAAAATAACATCAATCAGAACTCTTCCTCCTTGGAGGAATACAGAACCACATACGTGCATAAGTGCGTTTTTAAAATATTAATCACAAATTAATCCTCAATTGTATTACTTTAAATTTCAATGTCCACTCAGTGCCAGTTATACAAACTGGCCTCAATAAGAGCATAATGGAAAGCCTAAATCTATCTACCCAAAACAATAGTGCCAGCTTGGAAACTTTAGAAACCTTCTCAAACTACAGCGAGAGTTTGCCATCTCCTCAAATCGCCAGCCCTCCACGTCAAGGCCGACTAATAAAACCAAAACCCAACTCAAGCTGTCGGCGGAAACGTGAGTTCATCTCAGATGAGAAGAAAGATGCGTCCTACTGGGAAAAACGACGCAAGAACAATGAGGCTGCCAAGAGGTCAAGAGAGAAGCGCCGGATCAATGATATGGTGCTGGAGAACAGGGTTTTAGCACTGAACGAGGAGAATGTGCGACTGAAGACCGAACTCCTGCAATTGAAATTGAGATTTGGTCTCATAAGCTCTGCCTCTTATATGGAGAAAACCCAGCAGATCAACAATGACACCGAGGTGATAGCAAATGGTGCTAATGGTACCGGAGTAACCTCTGTAAATTCATACTACTCAAGCAGTGGATATTCCAGTGCTTCTCAGGTAATGATGAACTCTGATTCCTCAGAGGCTGAGCAGCCTACCAGGAGTGAACGGCACTCAACATTACCCAAGTACTCCCCCCGTGGATCATTGTCCGACATGTCCGATGGATCATCGCGGGACAGCCCTGAACCTATAAACTATGACATCAAGCATGAGAGCTCTGGAATGGATATCAACAGGCTTGAGGCAAGTGTTCTTAACGGCATGTATAATGGCCATCAATGTCTTGCACAATTAGATACTCACCAAATGCAAGAAATGGAGCAACAAGAAGAGATCAACACCGCAGCCCCTCCATCTGCCACTCCCCAGAGAAGTGTCATCCTTTTCCGTTCTGGAAACAGCTCCTACCCAGTAGAGAGCCAAAATGTTGAGGACATGGAGCAGCAAGTGGTGTCCCAACTGCAACAAAATGGACAAATCGCTAACTTTACTCAAACAGGGTGCAGTCTATCTATCAGACATGATGGTTTAGAGACTCTTTCAGAAGTGGCACAGCAGCTGGCCAGGAGGTCTTTGAATTCACGAAATTGTGAGTACACAAATGGCAAAGCAGATGCCAGGGAAAGCCGGCGGTTTGTCATTCAGAAACATGACCTAAATGTTCAAGGACAAGGTCAGGTGCAGGAGAGCACCCTAAATTCTTTTGCCCCAGATCTTCTCAATGAATCTGGAAAAGCCCAGCTATACCAGTGCTCAAATGCCTACCTCGACACTCTCAACGAGGAGCCCCCAGTGCTCACATATGAAGGCTGCCCAAGAACAGATGGCTTCTACCAAGAGCACTCATTTTCAGGCAAGGATACCTCCTCTAGTGACGGAGACCCTCGCAGCTCAGATAAGGAAGCCTCCACTGACGATGAATCACCCTCATCCTCTTCCTCTGATACTGGTTGCTATCATGCCATTCATCAGTCAGCACCCTCACCAACCATGGTCACCAATGAAGGTTGCCAGTTTGGAGACAGCCAAGGCGAAATGAAAGGCACAGCGCTGCCACACAAGCTAAGACTCAAATACAGAGCATTATCCAACGCCGGCTCCCAGGATGTCCACAATTCAGCTTCAACAGCTGCTACATCACCCGATTCCATTCTGCCTCAGCACCCGTACCTGGCACTAGCGCAGGTTAACCAGCAGCAAAGCAGTGGTTCTGGAAGCAGGGAAGGGGAGAGTGAAGCAGCAGATGAACTTTGCACACAACAATCTCCATCCAGAGAGAAAGAGGAGGGAAGGAAAGAAAATGGGAAGAGGGGCTCAGGTGGGCGAGGCAGAAACAAGAAACGTGACTGATACTGTTACTAAGATCCTTTAAGTAGAGTTCACAGTAAGACAGGACTTGATAAATGTCATTTTTTACCATCCTATAGAGGGAAAAAATAAAGTTACAATTACTTGCATGAAAGTCTGTTACTTATACTTAACACCAACCAGAAAGTGTAACTTGTGTTCTTGGTCTGTTTTCTAATCAAGAACAATTGTGTGACCTTTTAATGCAGCTCTGTTCTTTCAGTCTTTCAAAAGCACTTAATAGTTACAAAGAGGAAATTGAGATCTTTTTTAATGATCTTTTTCCTCTTTCAAAAACAAGCCTACAAAGTGACTCTGTATAGAAACCTTTGACTCCTTTTTACATATCTCGGCCATGTTTGGTAGCTTAGCTCAATGAACAGGTAGTTTCTGAACCCAGTATGTAGTTCTCTCCACAAGTTCATGGATTTAAGGACACAAGTACTTTTCTCCCTACTGATTTCAGAAAGAAAACCTCAGTTTTATACCTGTCTCACTCTTCTCCTCTGCCTTTGGACTTTAGCATTATTCAAGCACTTGGATTACATAATACTGTGACATGACTAAACATATCATATTTCAGAAAATGTTATGAGAAAAAACAGCAACATGTCAATCTTTAAGAGTAGAAAAGTGGAAGAAAGTATATGAACAGTCTACTTTGGATTCCTGTATAGTCCTGTATGTTCACTATGTCTGATGTTTTCTTTTATATTTTTAAGTCAGCATACTTAGCTCACTGTATCGCATCGATTGAAAAATACCTGAATGTTCTTCTCATAGTGTTTGTCATGCATAGGTCAACGCTAACTAGTGAAAATGACTTTTCACCTCTTGTCCATCACCTTACTGTATTGTATCACTGTAAAGTAGGCTGATGGATTGACCCTATTCAAAGGTCACTGTGACCAGTTTTTTTTATTTTTATTTTTTATATTGCGATCTACCTGACATTTACAAATTTTTTAGTCAAAGCCCTTTCAGAAATGTCAAGGCAGCCTCTTCTGAGACTGCTAACATGCAGACTGTACAATGTGTAAGATATATCATTGCCATCTTGAGATGGTCATGTCCTATGTGGTCAGGTTTCAGAGATGCCTCACATGCTACCTCATAAGAAGAAATAGTTGAGGTTACGAAGAACTGAAGGGTATCTCTTCTTCTTAAAGGGGAATGAGACTTGGTGCGTGTAGCCCATTACATTGTCATACCCATCAACAGTTGCGTAGAAGTTGCCACAGTAAAAAGAGTAAGATGCTGCACTCAGTAGATGGCCACAAATTTAGTCCCACTAGTTGTCTTTGTAGAATTTACCACAGCTAAAAGCTGCTTCTGCACTGATGTTTTTCTTTCTTCAGATTTTATACAATTTGTGTTTATTGTTCCCAAACAGGTGCCTGGCACTGGCCACTATGTAAAAAATGTACAGACAAATTCTCTTTTTTTAGTTTGTATCAAGTTTATTTTGGCATTCTATAATAATAATAATTATTAATATTGTATTTTTTTTTGTATTCCAATCCAACTATACTTTCTGGAGGGGGTCTATTTTCTTGTGTCCATTGTACATTCACCTCAATGTGATACCGTATGTATGTATTTTCATGTCCTGTTCATCTATTTCAACTCTGTATTCTGGTGTATTGTTTGGTATTTACTGAAGTTTTCAGAAAGAAAAAAAAGTTTGTTAAAAAAGGAGGGTGTACCTGTCAAGGTCCTCAGAATGACACTAAAAGAGCGACAAGAAAAATAAAACAAGTTGTATGTTAATTTTAAGCAATGTAATGTCATTATTTGATTTTGATGTAACCCTTTTGTTTATACCTACAAAGCCATGCTCACACATACAATTAAAGGGCTCATGACTGCTAATGACTTTTTAATCATTTTATAATGTTAGTAAAGTTTTTTTTTGCACCAACAGTGATTTTAATTGTCCCCTTTGGTGTGCAGGAATAGTAGGCCTATCTGTCTTTCTCCCTCCTCTTCACCTTTCCGATTGAGAGTCATTGGGCGGGCCAAAGGTGCCATGAAGTAAAAATAGTCAATGATGTCTTGAAGTGGAGGTGATGACGCATTAATGAAGGTCTCCGTGTGACGTTACAAATTCGCGGAAGTAGAAAACGAGGCATTTTTGCAGCTTGGTTTCAAAAAAGCTTTTTTTTGCATTGAGGAGGAAGTTTTGAATTCTGAAATGTATTCAGTGCAGTATGTTTGTATTGTACAAAAACTCTTATATGTCAAAAGCTCAAGGAAAATGTTATTCCTCATTTCATGACCCCTTTAATGCCACTGAACATACTGGAAAATTAAAGGCAACATGAAATAAAAATGAAAATAAAATAAAAATTATTAATTGGTTATTTATCGGTTTTTACAACAACAACAATCTTTTATCAAAATACTACATTTCTGAAATGACTTTTACTTTCCAGCATTTGTCATGAATCCCTTTTACTTTATTAACCAACCAACCACCTGGCTCCATTCTGGTATAGAACGCCCACTTTTAACAATCCCAATTAATTCCAAATAGATAAAATCCCAACATACATCATGTTGACTTTAAACTTTAACCATGAACAATCCTAGTCTGCACTCTTAGCATGACTTGACCAACAGAAAGGCAGATCTCTCCTTCCACTTATTTTTCCTCTCCCCTCCTGGCATGACAAAATAATTCAAATGAGTGCTGTGCAAATGCATGGGGACACTTTGTACTTCTGCAGGGCACCAGAGTCATTCAGTATTATGTAACACTGGCCAAGTCACAGCACTTGTGTCACAGCCCAAAGACACACTAGGAAGCTGCAACTGAACACAAGTACACACTCAGATGCTTTCTCTTTTTCTCTCTTCTCCAAATGCATTAAAGGATTAAATTACCAGGTATCATAAAAATAAGTCAAATGCAAATGATGCAAAATTTGAAAGAACATGAGATAATTGGAAAGGAGCACGATGTAGTTCTTGTAACTGGTCACACTGTTCTTTGTGAAAAAATACAGTACATGCTCTAATTCTAAGAAATAAAAATAGACGAGTGCAGAAAACAAGTTATGTAACTGTTCTGATATCAAATTACATTAAAAAAAAAAGAAGTGCTTGAAACTAAGGTCATAATCCAATCGTTAGCTACCATTTATTTATTCATCTATTACTCTGGGTACAGCACCAGTTTGCTATATAACCTACCCTCTCAGTGGCATGTACTTACACAACCTGCCATACAACCTTCATCTAAAAGCATGTTTCCAATTCTAGCATACCTTAATTCACTAATTTACAATACAACACCCAGTAGAAGATCCATATTTCAAAATAGGAATCATCTCAAGTGAACATTATAATAAAAATGACATGAATTTAATTTTCTCCTTTTTTTTAAATGACCCTGTTGTTGATGACATCACATGAATAAACAAGTGCTGAACGATGCTGCTCAACTGGTTGCTACGGTAGCAAGAACGAAAAGAAAGAACAAAAGCAAAGTGACTTTTAGCCAGAGCTACAGTGCTTTGTTCTCTTCAGTGGTCGTTTTCACTTTGTTTCCCCCCGTTTTCCCATTTTTTCCTGTTTTTGTATTTAACTTTTTTTGCTCAGAGTATGCGAAACCTTATGAAAGCAGGTCAGTGGAAAAGTAGGTCAGTGTGAAGGGGAGGAGAGGGGAGGGATGAGAAAAGGGGAATTCAGAGAGAGGGGTGGGGGGGTTAAGGAAAGAGTAAGCAGAAAGCTGCATTGTGATCTCATTGATAACAATACTACACAGATCTGAGTGCTTGAGCATGGAACAAGTCAATACAACACAAAACACAAATTAAACTGCTACAGAGTATCTGATATAACTGGAGAAAACATCAGATCATTCCTTAACGATGTGCTGCAGTGCATGACACATTTCTGCAATGTCATATTTCTTCCAATCATTTGTACATTCACACAGCTTGAGGGATGGATTACTGACCGGGCCAGTGCCCAGGGCCCCTTGACTGCCGGGGGGCCCTGGGCTTTAAGGTTGCGGCAAGCAGTCCAAGCCCCGAAGCAGCAAAGCAGACCCAAATCATGATGCTCCCTCCACTGTACTTCACCGTTGGGATGATGTTTTCATGTTGATATGCGGTGCTCTTTTTTTTCTTCCATACGTATTGCTGCACGTTCTTTCACATTGTTGTCAACTCAACATTAGTTTCATCAGTCCGCAAAAAAGTTTAGGCACACAGTAATGTTTTTGGACACCATGCCTGTATAATGTTTTCTTGTATAGCAGACTCAGGAACAGAGATGATAACCATTTCCATTGATTCTTTAACTGTCACTAACCTTTTTCTTTCCACTGTAGGTTTTGTTGGTGTAACAATGTATTCAGGTTGACTTTTCAATGTTAAATAATGTTTTTGAGTTGAATAAAACTAGTTAATTTTGATGTTACCACATGAAGCACATTTTTTAGGTTAATATATTTTATTACAATATTAGCAGATATTATTTGCCATAATGCAAACAATGTAGAAAGCAAATGGTCACACTTTATTTTGCAGTGTCTGTTTTACTGTGTATTTACATTAGTAAGAACTAAGAAATATTAATTAACTACATGTACATGTACACACTGTGTATCTGTTTTGTGCAGCGTCATGTAAAAACACTTTATTACAGTTATTACTACAGTTGGCTGGACAAAGAGTTCGTCTTGCCCCAAAATCGTACTATTGGTTGCACTGACGTTACCGTGTCAGGCTGTTTTGGGATGCTCAAGGAAGCCACAATGTTTTAAAAATTCAAAAGTGTTAACACTTTCAGAGATATCAACCTCCAAACAGCTTATTTATTGCTGTCTTTGCACAATAAACTGAGATACGAGTGAGTAATTTAACATGGAAGAATTAGCTTCACCTTTAATATTTCAATGCTGTTGATTTGCTCACTGGAGGCTTGGAGAAATTTATATAGCACATTTTATACCCAAGTGCTTTACATAAACATGATAGAGGAAAACAAAATAAACATATAAGATATAAAAGGAGAAAGAACAGAGGCAAGAAACAGAAAAAGGAAGAGGAAAACGAGGAGAGGAAAAACAAAGCGGAAAAGGGAGTAGAGAGAGGAATGGAGTGGGAAGAGACAATGTTTTGTCTCCAAACATCAGCAGGAGCTCTGGGATTCCAGAGTGCAACATAACTCTGGTTACATAACTGAGCAGCCTAAGATGTAGGTCAAAAAATTAGAGGGGAATGTAGGTCAAAAAACAAGGGAAGAAGTGTCTGTGTGTTTATGTGCATATATGTGCCATTTGGATGAGTATTATAACGTTTCAAAGAGAGTTTTTGTGTACATATGTGTGTCTGTATGTGGGTGTGTATCACGCATCAATGTACAACAGTATTATAATACATTTGAATCAATGAGGGTGTATGAGTATACTACGCATGGGAATAATTTCATATAAATAATGTCAATTATGAATCATGTACATTTTATGTTGCTAAAAGTTAAAAAAAAAAAAAAAATGCAGTGTGATTCACATAGGCAGATCAACTGAAAGGCCAGCACAGAATGTAGGTCAGCCAGCCCTGCCCACAAAACACCCCATTCCATCAGTTCTGAAGCCACAATATCTTCTTTCATTTTGTCCAGTCTCATTTGCTTTTAGGTCAATCAACATTAACCCATTACCTTTATTCTCCATCAGTCTCTCAATTTACTTTCTCTTTCTTTCTCTTTATTTCTGGAAACGGTTGCATTGTCTTGTGAGCAGAATATATATAGCAGTCTTGGCTAATGTTGCAACCTCCATTCCCTGATGGAGAGAACGAGAAGTTGTATCGATGTAGCGTTGTCAACATCGCCGTGTTTTCCGCCCAGCAGTGGTGGACGAAGTACACATACCATGTACTTGAGTTAAAGTAAAGATACTCAAGGTAAAATATTACTCAAGTAAAAGTGCTGCTGTGGCAGCGGGGGCGTGGTCAAGCGCCCGTCCGGGAGAGAGAAGCGGTAAGGGCGCTCACACCTGGGCCAAATTATGACTAACACCTGTCTCTAATTGCAGTAGAGTGAGGAGAGCGGTGAAAAAGCCAGCGGCCGCAGAGCAGGGGGAGTCGACCAGAACAAGCCAACCCACTGCGCTTGTGTTATTGTGTGTTGATTTGCTTATAATTATTTGTGAGACAGACATTAAAAACCTTACCTTGTTTTCCTGGAACCTTCGTTTCCTGTCCTCCTTCCCGTGAGGGTTCTACACTGGTGCCGAAACCCGGGACATTAAAAAAAAAACCATAATAATGGAACAGAGTCGCCCCATAGAGTCCTCCCAGCTGGCTGAAGTCCTCCAGTCCCTCGCGACACTCCACCAGAGCCACCAACAATCCCTGCTTGAGCTCCGGCAAGACCAGGATCGTCGTTTTTTTGAAATCATGCGGGCTCAAGCAGAGGACCGGCTCGCCATCCGGAGCCTCCTCAGCCAGGAGGCCGCTCCAGCCGCAGCCGCGACCCCGGACACCCACGCCACATTGCCCCCACCCGCGTTACAGAAGATGGGGCCGGCGGACGACCCAGAGGCCTTCATCGACCTCTTCGAGAGGACGGCGGAGATTTGGGGGTGGCCCCAAGACCAGTGGGCAGCCCGATTAGTCCCTCTCCTGTCCGGGGAAGCACAACTCGCGGCCCAACAACTGCCGGCAACAAGCCTCCTGGCTTACAACGATCTGCGAAGAGCCATCCTGCAACGGGTTGGTCGGTCCCCAGAGGAAAGTCGCCAACTCTTCCGGGCCTTAAAACTGGAGAAATCCGACCGCCCGTTCGCGTTCGCCCAACGGCTCCGTGATGCGTGTCGGAGGTGGCTTCTTGCGCGGGACCGCGGCGTCGAGGAGCTCGTCGACCAGGTGGTACTGGAGCAGTTTGTCCAGCGTTTGCCCCGGAAGACGGCCGAGTGGGTCCAGTGCCACCGCCCGGCGTCGCTGGAGGAAGCCGTCCGGCTCGCGGAGGACCACATGGCGGCGATTCCGAGGGCGGATGAGCCCTCTCTGTCTGTCTCCCCTTTCCCTGTGTCTTCCCCTGTGTTTTTTCCCTCCCCTCTTCCCTCTCGCTCTGCTCTCTCCCCAGGGTCCGTTCCTGCCCCCCGCAGGCGTGGAGCGTTCGCGCGCCCAGCTCCCCGGTCTTGGGAACGCCCACCAAGCCCTTCTCCATCCTTCAGCCGCTCTCCTCCTCAGGTGGGGGCGCCCGCCAGCACGGGTGCGGCCGCAGCGTCTGGGCCGGTCTGCTGGAGGTGCGGAGACCCGGACCACTTCCGGGATCAGTGCCCGCTGATGGAAATAGGGGCGGTGGTACGGGTCTCCGATGTTCCACAGGCTGCCCCTGATCGGGCTGGAGCGTACCGGATTCCGGTAAGAATCCAGGGGGGTACATACCAAGCTTTGTTGGATACCGGCTGTAACCAGACCACCATCCACCAACGCTTGGTTCAACCCGGGGCTTTGGGCTCAGCTAAACTGGTGAGGGTAAGGTGTGTACACGGGGATATTCACAAATATCCCGTGGTGACTCTGGCGATCAAATTCAGGGGAGAAAAACATAGTGTAGAGGCAGCGGTTAGTCCCCGCCTCACCCATCCGCTAATTTTGGGTACGGATTGGCCGAATTTTAGAAAGTTATTGGAGGGAGTTTGTGCGGATGGGTCCTGCGCGAGAGTGAAGGGGTGTGTGATGTGCGATGCTTTGGCGGGGGAGGCGGAGCCAGGGCCGTCCTCGACTGCTCCGAGTGACGTGGGAAGGGGCGAGGTGGACGCTCCTCCTCTCCGGGAATTCCCGGAGGGGACTTCCCCTTGGAGCAGTCGCGGGATGATACCCTTAAGCACGCCTTTGACCAAGTGAGAGTAATCGATGGTCAACAACTCCGGCCGGGTGTCGCCGTCTCATATCCGTATTTTTCGCTTATTAAAGATCGCTTATACAGGGTGACGCAGGACGCCCAAACAAAAGAGGAAGTAACACAATTATTGATTCCACGGAGCCGTCGGGAAATGGTTTTCCAGGCGGCTCACTATAATCCTATGGCCGGTCACCTAGGGGAACGAAAAACACTTCTCCGTCTAATAGCCCGCTTCTATTGGCCGGGCATTGGCGGTGACGTCCGCAGGTGGTGTGCGGCGTGCCGCGAATGTCAGCTGGTAAACCCACCGGCCACCCCAAAAGCGCCTTTGCGCCCTCTACCATTAATCGAGGTCCCCTTCGAAAGAATTGGGATGGACCTCGTCGGGCCATTAGAACGGTCAGCACGCGGACATCGCTTCGTGTTAGTCCTAGTGGATTACGCGACGCGATATCCGGAAGCAGTGCCTCTGAGCAACATCTCCGCACGTAGTGTTGCAGGGGCACTCTTCAAGATAATCTCCCGGGTGGGGATTCCGAAAGAAATCCTCACCGATCAAGGCACAACTTTTATGTCACGGACACTTCGCGAACTTTACGAGCTCTTGGGCATTAAATCGATTCGCACTAGCGTTTACCATCCTCAGACAGATGGCCTAGTGGAACGGTTTAATAAAACGCTCAAAAACATGATTCGTAAATTCGTGCACGATGACGCTAGAAATTGGGATAAGTGGCTAGACCCCCTGTTGTTTGCGGTACGAGAGGTCCCGCAAGCCTCCACCGGGTTCTCCCCGTTTGAGCTGCTGTACGGGCGACGCCCCCGCGGTGTCCTCGATGTCATCCGCGAAGCATGGGAGGAGGGACCTTCTAACAGTAAAAATGAAATTCAATTCGTTCTTGATCTTAGAGCAAAACTCCACACACTGGGGCGACTAACACAGGAGAATTTGCTCCAAGCTCAAGAACGCCAACGCCGGCTGTATGACAGGGGTGCTCAGCTACGGGAATTTGCACCGGGAGATAAAGTGCTTGTATTACTCCCAACATCGAGCTCAAAATTACTCGCCAAGTGGCAAGGACCGTTTGAGGTCACACGACGAGTAGGGGATCTCGATTACGAAGTCAAACGTACCGATAGAGGGGGCGCGCGTCAAATATATCACCTCAACCTCCTGAAATTGTGGAGGGAGGAGGCGGCCTCTGTGACGTTGGCCACGGTAGTTCCGGAGAGGGCGGAGCTCGGACCGGAGGTAAACAAAAACTACCATCTTAACACTCCGGTCACTTGTGGGGACCAGCTCTCACCGCGGCAGCTCACAGAGGTTTCCGAGTTACAAAAAGAGTTTGCGGACGTGTTTTCCCCTCTCCCGGGCCGTACGAACCTCATACAGCACCACATCGAGACCGAGCCGGGCGCGGTGGTGCGTTGCCGCCCCTATCGCTTACCCGAACATAAAAAGAAAGTCGTTCGGGAAGAATTAGATGCAATGCTCGATATGGGCGTAATAGAGGAATCCCACAGTGATTGGTCCAGCCCGGTTGTTCTTGTTCCCAAGAGTGATGGGTCGGTTCGGTTCTGTGTGGATTACAGGAAAGTCAACGCGGTGTCTAAATTTGACGCGTACCCAATGCCCCGTGTTGATGAACTGCTCGATCGGTTAGGTACTGCTCGATTTTACTCGACCCTGGATTTAACAAAGGGCTATTGGCAGATCCCCTTGACACCAATGTCCCGCGAGAAAACAGCCTTCACCACGCCGTTTGGATTACACCAATTTGTGACGCTTCCTTTCGGTTTGTTCGGGGCCCCAGCCACGTTCCAGCGACTCATGGATCGGATCCTCAGACCGCATACCGCGTACGCCGCTGCCTATTTGGATGACATTATCATCTATAGCAATGATTGGCAGCGGCACATGCATCATCTGAGGGCCGTCCTGAGATCGCTGCGACGGGCGGGGCTCACGGCAAACCCTAAGAAGTGTGCGGTTGGGCGTGTGGAGGTACGGTATCTGGGGTTCCACTTGGGTCATGGCCAGGTGCGTCCCCAAATTGAAAAGACTGCGGCGATTGCGACTTGCCCTAGACCTAAGACCAAAAAGGGGGTGAGACAGTTCCTGGGGCTGGCTGGCTATTACAGAAGATTTGTGCCTAATTATTCGGACGTCACCAGCCCGCTGACTGATCTCACTAAAAAGGGGGCTCCAGATCCGGTCCAATGGTCGGAGCAGTGTCAACAGGCGTTTACGCAGATTAAAGCTGCACTTTGTGGGGGGCCGCTTTTACATGCACCTGATTTTTCTCTCCCTTTTATTTTGCAGACGGACGCTTCAGACAGAGGGCTGGGGGCCGTACTCTCGCAGCTGGTGGAGGGGGAGGAGCGCCCGGTGCTGTACATTAGCCGGAAGCTCTCCTTAAGGGAGACTAAGTACAGCACCGTGGAAAAGGAGTGTTTGGCCATCAAGTGGGCGGTCCTCACCCTCCGTTACTACCTGCTGGGGCGGGCCTTCACCCTCTGTTCGGATCATGCCCCACTCCAGTGGCTCCACCGCATGAAGGATACTAACGCCCGGATCACCCGTTGGTATCTCGCTCTCCAGCCTTTTAAATTCAAGGTGATCCACAGACCGGGGGTGCAGATGGCTGCCGCCGACTTCCTCTCCAGAAATGGGGGGGAGTGGTAGGCAGGCCGGATGACGCCCCGGCCTGAGTCGGGCGGTGGGGGTATGTGGCAGCGGGGGCGTGGTCAAGCGCCCGTCCGGGAGAGAGAAGCGGTAAGGGCGCTCACACCTGGGCCAAATTATGACTAACACCTGTCTCTAATTGCAGTAGAGTGAGGAGAGCGGTGAAAAAGCCAGCGGCCGCAGAGCAGGGGCAGTCGACCAGAACAAGCCAACCCACTGCGCTTGTGTTATTGTGTGTTGATTTGCTTATAATTATTTGTGAGACAGACATTAAAAACCTTACCTTGTTTTCCTGGAACCTTCGTTTCCTGTCCTCCTTCCCGTGAGGGTTCTACAGCTGCCTTTAAACATTCACTTGAGTAAAGTACAAAAGTATTTGCCTTCAAATGTAGCCTACTTAAGTATCCAAGTACTATGATTTTTTTATGGCCATAATGTCCTATTATAATTTGTCACAAGACTCTTGCTTAACTCAGTCTACATGAAGACTAATGTCACTCTTGGCACACCAATCTATTAATAAAATGACATTAATTAGTCAGATATATATATATATATATATATATATATATATATATATATATATATATATATATATATATATATATATATATATATATATTGTTTTTTTTTTTTAATTGAATTGAATTGAATTGAATTGAATACATTTTTTGTGTGTTTAATTTAGGAGGGAAGGAGACTGTTCCCATAAGGTATAATACATTTACAGTATTTACTCTATATATTTTTCTCGAGTGTCTATGGTCATAATTATTAACATCCTAATGTTATGATATATTCACATAAACCTGCACAACGCCATTAAATATATATATATATATATATATATATATATATATATATATATATATATATATACACATACACACACACACGCCACAGACACACATACATAGAACATATATATATATTCTATGTTATGGGAGCAGCCAATTTCCCTCCAAAATTAAACACAAAAACTTATTAATGCAGTGTTTCTGCTACTCCCCAGAAAAAAAAATGCTATTATATGCAAGTCATTTTAGTGTCAACATAATAAGCAATGTACATTATGTGTCAATATTTACCGATAATTGCTGCAATAATAGCTCTGCTGCTCTCTGCCCCGCTTAAAATCATTGGCAACGCAATTTGTTTGGAACTATTGAGAGCTACACGAATCACGTGACCGCGCGGCGGCGAGATCACTGTCGCAACCGTCTATGTTCGCAACTCTCATATTTAACGTTTCCCGTACAACAACGTAACTTACTGCTCCACTACCGTAGTATGATGCACTGTTGAAGAAATCAACTTGCTAGTCACGGCTGTTTCCCGAAGCCGTATTGTCGCAAATTGGTTGTTCAACCACTTTGGTTAATGATGTCACACATGTGGTGGAGTAAAAACTACATTTAATGAATCTGTTTGCGATCGAATTAATGCTAGATGTTTTGCTATAAATTACGGACATGTCATCTGAGGACTATCTCATATTTTTCTCAGTTATTTGCTTTATTTCCAGATTCAATCATAGGCTCGTTCTTACGCACCAGAGCACGTTCACACATGCGCACTCTTCAAAAACGGTGCTATCTATTGACAAACTAAAAGACATAAAGGACATTTGTATGTCTTCTAAATAAAAGATACTGATTGTACTGAATGTCATCTTGCTTATTTGGCTCAAGATAATAATTTATTAAGCCCACATGTTATAATAACAAGAAACTCTGCTTCTAACCACAGGTCGAGAGCTGTTGTTTCAACCACACAACTCTGCGATGCTGTTTGCGAATGTTCGTTGGAACGATGGTTTCGGGAAACACCGACTCGTTGAACTATGATGATAACGACGGAACTTGCGACCATAGTTGGCTAACGATGCTTTTGGGAAACGCACCCCTGGTTCGCGCTTAGTAGATGCCGCCAAGGCAAGTTCAAAACAAAGCGCGCGCTGTACTGTGATTGGTGGCTCGTTTGACCAGTTACGTTTTTATCCACTCATAAATAAAAAGGAACGACTGATTTTGAAAATGTAGTAGAGTAAAAAGTACGATATTTGACTTTGAAATGTAGTGGAGTTAAAGTAAAAGTCTCCCCAAATTTAAATACTTCAGTAAAGTACAGATACGCAAAAAAGCTACTTAAGTACAGTAACGAATTACATTTACTTCATTACTGTCCACCTCTGCCGCCCAGACTAACATGTGCTTGCCCTGGATCAATGGCTGAAACCTCTGCAGAACCAACAAGTACTTCCAACAACTGGAACGACAATTTCTAGCAATTTTACATGCACATGTTACCAGACACAATAAAAAATCGTATCAAGAAAATTCACGTCAGATTATAATTTCTTTTTTGCAAGTAAGACTTTGATATTAGGGCAAAAATCGTATACTTGATAATAATTTTTGTATTGTTTTCCTGTAAAAATATCTAAAAATCTTTAAAACAAGATACATTTAATTGATCTTGTTTTAGAAACAACACTGCATAAGATATTTAGGTTATTCAGAGACTGTATATTTTGACTGTGTATTTTGTCTTACTTTTGAGTTTTTATAGTCAAAACAAGTAAAAACATTAATATCTGCATCTTTGACTTATTGGAACGAAGCAATCGGTTCTAAATGCACACACCCAACCCTGACAAACTGCAAACGCATAAGCGCCCTCTTATCCCTTTTGAGCTATTGTCAATAGATTACATAATCAGCACCACCAATAAAAGCTCCAGCCCAAAGCTCCACATTATGTCATGCAGTCAACAGATCGTTCCATTATATGAGAACTGCATAGATTACACCCATACTATAATATGTCACTTCCATAAAATAATTGGTAAAAGGCCCTGAAATTGGGAAAGGAGGGAGGCTGGAATAGCAAAGAAGGTGTAGGACAGTTACAGTTTAAAAGAAGTCAAAAAAAGTGGGGCAGAAGTGTAAGTGAGGACTAGATTTCTGCTCATCCATTAAATGTGGCAGAAGAATTAGGCCAATAGAGCAATGAGTCAGACCAGAATTATGCAATGAAAGCACTCAGGGTATTGCCACATTCTGTGTCTTTGTGTGTACATAACAGAAAGGGTGGGCTATGGAGAAAGAGAGCAAGCCTGTTTGCATGCATGCATCTAAGTATGTGTGAACATGACTGGCATGTGTTCTTGGTATAATGTGGGTGGACAGAACAGCTGCCTTCAATGTGAGGCAGGAGCCCATAAGGTTTGTAGGAAGATCTTGTTTGTTTGCAAATGATTGTTTAAATGTGAGAGGCAAAAAAATGTGTGCCAACTGCTATGATCAGTCCCTCTAAGATTTTGTGAACTTGTGATCATAAGAATAAGTTTTTAAATATTCAACCATTCTCTGCATTATTTGTGGTAGCTTGCAATTTTTATAATTTCTGCATAAACCATGATCTGAGATAATCAGATCACTATTTTCCATGTTTGGCAGCAGCAAAACTAATTTGTGAAAAGTCTGATGCTGTCAAGACATCTTCAATTACACAGCTCCCAGTCAATCACTTCCGCATGGGGTTGCCAACTGTCCCATTTTAGATGGAGGTCCTGTATTTTGGCCCAAATGAGATGCTCTGTTTCCCATATTGTAGAGCATAGATGTTTGAGGGGATCCTATTGTGATAACTATCAATATATTTGTCTAAACTTTCGCTGGTCCACAGATGCTGTGCGTATGGCAGCTAACATTTAATCTTTAAGTGCTCTTGAAGAGCTGCTCTGAGTGCGGTACACAGTGCAGTGGGATGACAGTCAGGGGCAGCACTAGGATGTGATCTTTGGGGGGAGGGGCACAAGTAAAATCTAGAGGGTACAAGCAAGAGGGGCAATTGGGATGGTAAAATGTGCTTAATTATCCTTAAACTTAGGTCAAAATGCAATTAATCTTTATAGTCTTAAATTTAGGCTTAATTTTCTTTAGTATTGATTATTTTTATATTTTATTTTGTTTTTGCTGAGATTTTTTTACAGGTTTCATAAGATTCAACATAAATTCAAGTCAATCTCAACCTAATTAAGCAGTGTTTCAATAAAAACTATTCATTCTCGATAAAATTATGTCATGTTTTACACTACATACACTATTAGACATATATAAGCTAAAGGTCACCTGTGCCACAAGCACATTAACCCTATTATCCATTAGATAAGCATCTGTCTGCTCCTTCAGTCCAGTTACCTGCAGCCGCCAACCTGTCTACTCCCCCAGCCTGGCCAAGCACAATACTAGTCCCTGATACGGCTCAGTCTTTTTGACCTACATTCTTTGCAGATACACATATGCTAACTGACACACAGTCTAATCTGCAAGACATAATGCTGATTTGTGGAAGTATTCTACAAATGCAAGCCACTTCTTAAGATCTGTGGTTTGAATTTTGAACTAATTTTATTTTATTCTGTGACATGCAGAATTCATTGGTAAGTGAGTGCAAATTAAATTATTAGTGGTGTTTATTAATGCAGCAGCACTACTACTATAACTCATAATTAGGGAGAGTGATTTTAACAAAACCCTTACCCTCTGTATTAAACTTTGCCATATAACTCATAACATGTAGTGGTGACTGGACTTCTGGTTTTAGCCTGGTGGTTGAAAAATGGATCCAAAAAAATCCCATAGACTTGCATTAAATGAGGGACCAAAGGCATTTTTAGGGACCAGACTAAAGTGCAACAGTCTGGTTACGGAAGTCAAAATCCTATAAATTCTTTCCATACGGGAATGTATTTGTAAAGATAACTTATAAATCCTTAAAGACAGGCCTACCATGAACTCTGAGGTTGTTAATTGATTGTATATACTTCTTTTGAAGACATTAGTCTGAGCTATTTCATCTTCATTAACAAAAAAGTTTAGTAGAGGAGTTTCTGAAGAACTTCACTGATCCTGAAGGGAAACATTCAGAGAATCAAGGCGAACAAAGCACGTCAACAAGCTCTGAAGCAATTACACAATCCCATGATGCACTGTAAATGATGTATTCGAGTCTGTCTCCCTACACTATCAAACTACTTGTATATTTGTATCTATCTGAATAGTTTCCATTGTTTTTTATTTGATTTTGTCATTCGCAATGGGGGATTGTAGTTCATAACCTCATTAAAAATGGTAAGTACACAGTCTTGGACCTTTGTCTTTTTGTCTGATTTTAAAAAATGTTTTTGCTTCAAAATCAATGTATTTACATAGATATGTGATTCACAATGGAGCTGATTGGTTTGGTTCATAGCATAGAACTCTTTTAATGAGGATTTTATGAAATCCCTATGGAACAAATTAATGGGAAAATTAATTCCAGAACCAAGATGGCTGAACAAGTGGGCAGGCACTGTTGTCATAGAGAACTAGGGTGTGCTTGTTTGTCTTGGGTCCAGTAATGGTTCAAGCTTGTATTCTGAGCTAGGGGAAATACCCGTACCGCCCCTGGCAAGATGCCGCCCATGCATAAATCTGCCCCTGCTTGGGTCAGTAATCAACAACCTAACTAGCACCAGGAACATCTTATACAACCCACACACTATACAACATTCAAAGTCATTGGATTGCTGTTCTTTTCACACTACACAACTGTCTGTCTGAGGTATCTTAAAGTTGCTGTGGTTTGCTCATTACACAAGGGATGGGCGACAGGGGGTCACACATTCCGAAACATTTCACAAGGAAGAATCCCCGCAACTCTGTCTGGTCTCCAAACTATGTTTCACAACAAAACGCACACGAGATGTGATACAGGAAATGACTTAAGATCACGCATGAGACAGGAGTTATTCCCTCTAAAAATGGTGGTCCGCAAGAAGCTTGCGATCCACGTTGTTTGTGCACTGATTTGCAGCGAATAAACAAAAAAGAAAAAGAAAAGAATATGGAGGAGAGAATGGTTGGGGAGACGCAGGGAGCAAGGTTTGTCGGTTCTGCAGAGAGAGTTAATGCAGAGAGGGTAAATAAATCATTCCGCAATGAACGCAGGTAGCTGCCTGCTGGTGTTGTGGCTCAACAAGGACATGTTTGTGTTTTGTTTTTGTTTCAAATAATTGAAAAGCTTATAGTTGCTTGAGTTGCAGACAGGTCTAGATGTTTAACCTGCTAAATATCTATCGGCATCTGCGATGAAATGAAATGAAAATTCACACATAGTAATTATTGCTCATGTGAGCGAGCACCGATGTGCCTTTGATTTCGGTCTTTTGTTAGCGTTCTCCATAAACTGTCAGTGAGTGGAAAATCAGGGCTAAAATCATGTAGTGTAAACTCGCCATTAGCAACCGCACAGCTTGTTAAAATTACTTACAACACCTTAGCAACCACATAGTAATGCCTTCGCAACAACCCCAAAACCAAAGCAGGTCTATTAAAATAGCGAACAATAGAAACTATCAAATAAGCAAACAAGAAATGAGAACAAAATTACTAAACTCTTTGCTACATGGTGCTAGAGGGCAACAGATTAACATGTAAAGGTAATATTGTAAAGCTGATATTTTATCATTCTAAATAGTTTATAAGATTTTAAATTTGACTTGGATGAGCCACATTTTAAGATGGTTGAAAGATTATTATATCATTTATTATAAAACCACACCTGTTACACCTATAAACTCATATTCTTCATTAATGCAACAAGTTGCTATGTTACTTGGCAACCACAAACAGCCAACAGTTGCAAAAAATCTTTTTGCGTCATCCCTAACAACATCCCTTACCTCCCGTACAATCACTGTAATGCACAATCTCTCCAAACTTAATGCTTTAAACATTAACTGCTTAAAAGTTCTCCCTCATGTTCTTCAAGGACTCTTATTTTGAAGTTTTCTTTCAGACTACATCTCACATAGGGCACTGCCCTTATCACTTCCATCTGCTCGTCATCATCCTCACCTGTATTCCATTCCCGCATTTAGCTCCTTATGTATATATATATATATATATATATATATATATATATATATATATATATATATATATATATATATACCCTCTACTTTTGTTCATTCAATTGTCAGTCCTTGAAGTGTTACATTAGCATATTTAGCTTTATTGTTTGCTCCACTCCAGCGATTGTTATTAAAGGATTTAAAATATCTACTCCTGTGTCTCTTCTACTCCACAAACCAATGTTACATTAACTTTATGCAAATAAACAATACCCCTAAACTACATTTGTACAGTCACTTCATCCAAACATTGTCTTCACATGTCTTTCACATATAATTGGTCTATACTTATAAACTGACGGAACGTTCTGTTCTGAACTCCAAAACATCCATCCACACTCACTTGTTCCGTTCACTAAACACACTTAAACCATGCCAAATAAGGCAGTTTTTTAAGGGTTGGTTGTGCTGTTCTGATATGTTGCCTTGCGAGTGTGTGTGACTCAGGGAATCATTATAATGAAGAAACAAAGCTTCATCTATGGCCAAACAAGCCGGTTAAACACCCAAGCCCAAGGTCTGGAGTGGCCAGCAGCTGTTGGAAGGAAGCTCTGTGAACTCTTTCACCCATGCCCACATCTTATTCGCATACTCTGTAGACTTTCCTGCCAACGGCCTGAACTTTCCAGCTCTTTTTGCTCTAATCCAAACACCGAAGTTGATGGGAGATGCAGACATGTGACAGCGGGCTCACATGAGGCCAGTTGCTCAATCTCAGAGTGAGTCAGCCAAGGGCATGACTGCACATGTAAATGTATCTTAAGTTAAGAAACAATTACATGGTCACTTAGTCCAATGAGGAAATTAACAAACAGGCTATAGTTTGGCTTGAACTCGAAACTAACTGCATTTGAACATTCCTTTATAATATTGTGGTCATCAAGTTTATCCTTAAGTCATCATTTAGGACAACAGCATTTCTAACTGGTTAGAAATAGTAAAATCATGATTTAAGTCATAGTTTTTGTCATATATACCCCCACAACCACTTCAGTAAGGCTCAAGTCAGTGACCCCTTCATCGACTCTAAACAAGAAATGTGTTTCTGGATATCATTTAGCATATTATTTTCATAAATATAAATACACCATTAAAGAAATATTCCAGGTTAAATACAAGTTAAGCTCAATCGACAGCATTTGTGGCATAATATTGATTAACACAAAAATGTACTTCAACTCGTCCCTCCTTTTCTTTAAAAAAAGCAAAAATCTGGGTTACATTGAGGCACCATCCATAAATGTTATAATACTCAGTGTTTCAAAAGTATAGCCACAAGACATAAACAATAAGTGTGTTAACATGATTTTAGTGAGATAGAATTGCAAACTAACCTATTCTGTGTAAAGTTATAGCCAATTTTACAACTTCTTTTCAATGACTATGTAATTGTAATGCGTGATAGCGAGACCCAAATGCAGAGGAACAGTTCAAAGAATTTATTTACTGTAAATTATAACTTCAGATCCATGAGGAATCCTCAGTGACAAGCGTTCTCGTAGGTGAGTGCACGCACCGTGGCAGCAAGGAGCAGATCTGCGAAAAATCCTCTGCTGAAGAGCCATGTACGGAGAGATCTAGCGCACAGCAGAGGGGAGGGTAACCACTTTCTCTGTCACGTGGGCAGAGATGAGGAATCCTCAATTAAAGATTAGCCACAGCTGACAAGTGGGCAACCAACAGTTACATGAGACCAGTCCAACTAGGCAGAGAGAGTGAGGTTAGTTACTTCACACCAAACAGCTATCTATAATGTAAACACATTATAAACTACAAAAAACTACATTCAACATTAAACAATCCAGCAAAGGACATGACACACAAAGGGATTAAAATAGGCAAGAAACAAACAAAAGGGCAAGTGATGCTCGCCAGCTGAAAGTTGGCATGACCAGCGTTCCCATGGAAACAATCATGGTTCCCATGGAAACACTGAGTCTGCATGCCATCGGCACCTGAAACACATGAGGGCGAAAACGTCAACACGCTTGGAACAAAACAAACAGAACATGGAGCATGAGTGTCCGGATCCCGACACAGACCAAAACCGAACCAGACAGGAAGTCAAGATCCAGACACCATACCCTGAGCACAAACAAGACAGACCGAAGAGTGCACGGCAGTAACTCTGTGACCTGTCTGATCACACAAAGACAAGACACAAAACACACGACAGAACATGGGGCGATGATGTCACGGTCCCATCAAGGTGACAGGACCATGACAGCAATGTCAGCAAACCCTAAAACGACTGTAAAAATCACTATTTAAACAAATTTACACCACAAATAATACATGAAAGAATTAAAGTAAGAGCTTTTTTTATTTTTAAGAAAAGGAGTAACGATTCGAAATAATTTTTTGTGGTTTGTTATGCAACAAATGCTGTAGACTGAGCTTAACTTGTATTGAGCCTAGAATATTCTTTTAATGCACACTTGAGAGTCTGGAAGTGGGACAGTGAGTTAAAGGGCCAAAAAAGTGGCTCCCTGCAAATATTCACTGCTTAGTGACTTGGAGTTAAAACTCACAAGGCACATGGCAACATGCTGTTAGAAGGCAACTGACCTCAAGGAAAATGTTTCTATTATTTTAATATTCTTATTTTCATGGGAGATCCAAACTGTAAAATAAAAAAATTCAAAATTAAAATGTATTAATTGTATCCTAATGTTCTGGAAATGTTTAAGGGTTAAACTAAGGATCAATACTATGGGTGACAAAACGTTTCTGTCTTAATAAGGGACATAACATGTGTACCCCTCATTGTAAATCCCTGCTTTAAGCAATTCTGGCCGATTGACTCAAAATGAAACTCTATCAGGTCAATAGTCAGTCATGAGACTTTCATTAAGTTTTTAAAACTCTTGCACCTTTTTCTCATTAATCATCCAATTGTAACTTGTTTCAAAATGCCTTCTAACACCAAGCAGTGTGTTTCCAATTACATGCTCTATCAAGTCCAGGCCTGACACTGGAGAGATGAGCTAATTTAAGTAGGCTAATCAACAACACCAGGACATGGGTAATAATGATAAAGCATGATTCTGGTTTCTGTTTGGGTTAGTGGGTCAAGGTGTGAGGGTAGACAGACGGGGAGAAATATCACATTCAGAAGTGAAGCATGTAGAGGACTGATAGTTATCGCTTGTTCGGAAAGGAGGACAAACACCAGACAGAAGCTACTTGATGGACGATAAAAAGGGAAATAGGTGAAAAACAACATAGGTAATAGTTCAGATCGTTATGATTGGGGAGAAGATGAGGATGTAGGATATCGGGAAATTAGGTTTAGCACGAAATTTAAAGGATCAAATAGGTTGTCACCACTGTTGAGCAGTAATAATACATGTGAAGTGCAAAAACATGCAAGAGAAATCTAAAAATACAAGACGATACAAAGCTTACTATGCTGAGCCATTAAAAGTATGCATTAGAATGAGTATGATGAAACCTAATCCTGTAATACAGCAGGGGAAGGACCCTCTTGTGGGCCTCATTCAGACATGGTGAATGAGTTTAGCATCAAAGAGCACCATAAATGCTCTCACAAATGTACAGTGTCTAAAAAAATACGCTGGTAGTAGACAAGGTTACATTTTTGCATTCATTGTCAAGGTTGTTATTCCTACTGCTATCCAGAAGAGGCAATCAGATAGATACATGGCTGCTGAATTTATAACATCAGTAATGTGTCACAAGAAATTATTCATGAGTTACTTTCATAATACAATTATGAAGAATTTTCTCAGTTGTCTAGTTAGTTTAATGGTGTTAAGTATCTTTGACAAGAACTAAAGAAGTATATCTGATTTGATTAGTAAACCAAATCCATATGTCTTCAAGAAACTTGGCCTCAAACACAATATGATTTTACAATTAATGGATATTGTGCTGTCAGAAAAACAGGAGTAAGCGCAGAGGAGGAGTGATACTTTTATTTTTAACTTGGTTTATAGAGAAGTAAAAGTATCTAATGACATAAGAGTATGTTGATGTGGAAGTATACAGTATATTGATGGAGGAAGTGTCACTGTATTCAACCTATACAGTGTATTCCATTTATTTTGCTATCAACCACACAAGGGCGCAGATGGCACTAGGGACGGGGGGGACATGACCCCCCCCAGATTCATAGTGACCCGATTCGTCCCCCGCCCTCACTATCCCTACGAAAGGCGACAAAAATCGCAACACATTGTCACACCCAACTCGTCACATATGGACGCGTGGCGAGGACCCCTTGGCGTCACTTACTGACGCACTGGGTATACCTTTGGCTTCATTTTTCAACGTGCAGGGTAGTCCGATAGAACCGGAGCCTGTAGGGTTGAAATTTGACGTCTTGGGCTGCGAATGGGTCGAGAGTCGAGACTGCAATAAATAAAAATAAAAAGGAATAGGCTACAATAAATGATCTATGCCAGGGCTAGTATAATGGTGGCCCCCAGATCATCTTTATCTGGCCCTCCAACTGTTTTTTTATGTTTAAAAACCCTCACAATCTGATATCAAAGTGCCCTCTCAGCAAAGGTTTAGCGCGTTCATAGGCAACCGCATTCATCGGTGAGTTTAACAATATAGAAGTCTATCGGACTACCCTGCACGTTGAAAAATGACGCCAAAGGTATACCCAGTGCGTCAATAAGTGACGCCAAGGGGTCCTGGCGAAGCGTCCATATGTGATGAGTTGGGTGTGAGAATGTGTTGGTAAAACAGAGGATTACGGCCCGCCGCTGCTTCAGAATCGGGTCGGGACAGACGCAGGCTGACACACAATAATAATCTACACCGGTCGGCGGTCACCATTACTTTGCACCCACATTCTCACTACATGCTGTTCTGTTGTCAATAAACACACGATGCCATCATGCCACCGACGTTCACACTCTCTCTCTCTGTGTGTGTGTGTGTGTGTGTGTGCTACGACTCCTGAGTGACGTTGCCGGGGTCCTATGAGGAGGTAGCTGCCTCAATCGTGCCTGTAGGAGAAGACCGGTAACCATAGTGATCATATACCATCTATGACTGAGCTGAGTCGGTGATTTTCTGAACTGAGAAAAATCGACTGTAAATGCCACATAAAGGCAATGAAGAGACAAAAAACAATCACCTCGTTTTTTCAAAAACCAAACAATGTAAGTATCCTATGGCTGTTGACTTTCCCAGATGTGGCAGATTAGATTTGTTAAGGGGAATAGCTAGTCTGACAACAATGGCAAAAAGGCTTTTGCACTTAGCAAACACAGCAAAATGTGGAGACAATAACTATGCATTTAGGTGAGTGGACAGAGGCAAATAATGAATGAACATAAAAAGAATTGTTGGATAAATCAAACAATTTATCGTCGTCAGGAAATAATATTTTATCTTATCATTTAACCCATTGTACTGTATAAATTGACTGAGGTATGTTCACTGTCGTGTGTAAGCCACTATAAAAATAATTATAATAAGTAAATTTGTGTGGTGCAAGGTTTATGCAAACAACAAATAAAGGCCTACATAAACTTTTGACATCCTCTTATAGCAGGAAATCATGTTTTTTTTTATTGTACAGAGCAACGGAGGATATAGATTCTTAAATTATGGGCTATGAAAAACATTTCTTAATATGTCATACATCATTTTAAAGATATTTCTAATCTATAAATTGCAAAAACTTGTAATTAACACTTAAATTTAAAATTTTGAGTTATTCTTAGACATTTGAAATAGTAGTTTTAGCCATGAATTCTCAGGAATATGTTGTATTTCACATTGTTGTGAAATTCTATAGAGGTATAGAGGGTTAACTGAAATTATGTTATCCTCCTGGCCTGCAGGCAATTTCTGATGACAGTGAGGCAGACCCTAGTCAGTCAAGTGAGGATCTGCAGGAGGGCAGCCACAGTAGAAAAAGACAGCATGAGGAAGGAGATACAGTAGAATTACAGACAGAAGAAGCAGGGACAGAACAACAAGGAGGGACAGGAGGCAACACAGAGGGAGAGAATGTTGACATGATAATGACATATACAAAGCCAAATCAACCTGACCCTAAAGTTTTGCAAAAGCAAGTGATGAAAGACCAGACACTGACATTCCAAAAATCATGGTATGAGAAGTTTTGGTAGGTGATTGGCATACTAGTCAAATAACAGTCTGATCAAGCATTGCTAGTGGTGATCAGGTAGGCCTTAGTTTACCTTTGTTCATTGTTGTTTATCCATGATTTCAAATAAGAATCCCCCAATGGCTTTTTAGTGCAAATCATTAGCCCAAATTAGGAAAAGTACTTATTTTTGTACTAAAAAAAGTACTACTTGAGCACTAGTTAAAGCCCAGATTACGCAAAATAACGAATTGAGGTTAAATTATTTGCTGACAGCTTGGTCTCCCCTAGTTAAAAAATCCTATCTGCGCCACTGCAACCACATATCTAGAGCAGATTACTAAGTCTAAAGGTCTAGAAGTCTGGTGTAGGAATTCATGTTAGGGTAGTACAAATGCTGACGCAAATGGGGTAGCTGTTGAGGATTTTATGGAAGATTGCACATTAGTATGTTTAAGTGATGGAACTGGCACAAGGATTATTTTAAACATGGCTAAAATGTCAAGTCTAGATCTGACACTAGTGTCTGCCTCTTTTGTAAACAGATGTGAATGGCATACACTAGAAAATCCAATGGTAGTAATAATTTACCAGTGTGCTGCACAATTGGTGTAAGTGTATCATAATACATCATAATACCTTGAATGGGGTAAACTCTGTTTTAATTCAGCAAACTGTGAGATATTTTAATCATTGTGCATAAAAAATATTAATTTAATAAATATAAATGGTTCAATAGATAAAGCATTCTGATTGTAGCATGTAATATTCATAAAAGTGTATGTGTAGTTGAAAAGGTAAAACAGCAAATGTTTTTTTTTTTTTTTTTTTTTTTTTGCTGTTTTAACTTCATTCAGTTGTGGACATTGGTTTCACACCCTGAAAATTAGTTTCTTTGGTATGAAATTAAAATGTAGGCTCTACTCAAATACGTTGTGTAGCAAAAACCTAAATCAGTTGAGTTTACCTAACTTAAACTAACTTGATCTTTTAAAAATAACTGAATCTTTTAATAATAATTGAATCTTGCAGCTTGTCGCTAGCTAGCAACAAATACACTGCTTGGCCAAAAAGAAAGTCACTGTTTGGATTTAAAAAAGCAGATACTTAAGAGCCTATGATTGGATCATTATTACTGTGATTAATATGTTTCAGCTGACAACAATTATTTTAACCATAACTGATGCAGTATGTAGCTTCTCATTTCTTAAACAACGATGTCGGAGGACGAATCCCATGGTCGTGGAAAATATGTTACTGTGTTTAGAAGTGGCAAATTACTGGCCTGAATCAAGCAAAGAAAACAACTAAGGAGATTGCTGAAATCCCTGAAATTGGGTTAAGAATTATCCAACGCATTATTAAAATCTAGAAGGATAGTGGTGAACCGTCAGCTTCGCGGTAGAAATGTGGTTGGAAAAATCTTGAATGATCGTGATCGGAGATCACTAAAGCACTTGAAGTCAAATCATAAAAAATCGCCAGTAGAACTCACAGCTATGTTTAATAGTGAAAGTAAGTGCATTTCTACATGCACAATGGGACAAGAATTTACAGAATTGGGACTAAACAGCTGTGTGGCCACAATAAAGCCACTTTTTAGTGAGGCTAATCAGAAAAATCACTTCAATTTGCTAGTGAGCATAAAGATTGGACTGTGGAACAATGGAAAAAGGTAATGTGGTCTGATGAGTCCAGATTTACCCTATACCAAAGCGATGAGTGCGTCAGGCTAAGAAGAGAAGCACATGAAGCGATAGATTCCCATCATGCATAGTGCCCACTGTACAAGCCTTTGGAAGCAGTGTTATGATCTGGGGATATTTCAGTTGGTTAGGTCTAGGCTCAACAATGTTATGAGGTAATAAAATGAAGTCAGCTGACTACCTGAATGTACTGACTGACCAGGTTATCCCATCAATGGATTTGTTCTTCCCTGATGGCATGGGCATATTCCAGGACAACAATGCCAAGATTTATCAGGCTCAAATTATGAAAGAGTGGTTCAGGGAGCATGAGGAATAATTTTCACACATGAATTGGCCACCACAGAGTCCTGACCTTAACCCCATTGAAAGTCTTTGGGATGTGCTGGAGAAGACTTTACTGAGTGGTTCGACTCTCCCGTCATCAATACAAGATCTCGGCCAAAAATGTATGTAACTTTGGACGGAAATAATTGTTGTGACGTTGCATAAGATTATTGAAACAATGACACAACAAATACACACCGTAATCAAAGCTAAAGGTAGTCCTACTAAATATTACTGTATGCAACTTGTTTTTTGGCCAGGCAATGTACACTAGCATATTGTTTACAGACAGATTGTTTCACATTTAATTGACTATATCACAATTCCAGTAGGTCAGCAGTTTATATACACTAAGTTAACTGTGCCTTTAAGCAGCTTGTAAAATTCCAGAAAATTATGTCAAGCCTTTAGAAAATTAGCCACTTAGCTTCTGATAGGATGTGTACAGAATTGGATGCTTGTGTACCTATTGATATATTTTTAGGCCTACCTTCAAACTCAGTGCCTCTTTGCTTGACATCATGAGAAAAGCTAAATAAATCAGCCTCAGAAAAACAATTGTGGACCTCCACAAGTCTGGGTCATCTTTGGGAGCAATGTCCAAATGGCTGAAGGTACAACGTTCATCTGTACAAACAATAGTACGCAAGTATAAACACCATGGTACCACGCAGCCATCATACCATACGCATTCTTCCTCCTAGAGATGAACGTAGTTTGGTGCGAAAAGTGCAAATCAATCCCAGAACAACAGCAAAGGACCTTGTGAAGATGCTGGAGGAAACAGGTAGACAAGTATCTATATCCACATTAAAACTAATCCTATATCATCATAACCTGAAAGTCTGCTCAGCAAGGAAGAAGCCACTGCTCTAAAACTTCCATATAAAAGCTAGACTACAGTTTGCAAGGGAACATGGGGACAAAGATCTTACATTTTGGAGAAATGTCCTCTGGTCTAATGAAATAAAAATGTAACTAATTGGCCATAATGATCATCGTTATGTTTGGAGGAAAAAGAGTGAGGTTTGCAAGATCACCATCCCAACCATGAAGCATGGGGGTGGCAGCATCATGTTGTGGGGGTGCTTTGCTGCAGGAGGGACTGGTGCACTTCACAAAAGAGATGGCATCATGAGGAAAGAAAATTATGTGGATATATTAAACCAACATCTCAAGACATCAGCCATGAATTTAAAGTTTGGTTGCAAATGGGTCTTCCAAATGGACAATGATCCCAAGCATACCTCCAGTGTTGTGGCAAAATGGCTTAAGGACAACAAAGTCAAGGTATTGGAGTGGCCATCACAAAGCCCTGACCTCAATCCGATAAAATTTGTGGGCAGAATTGAAAAAGTGTCTGCTTGCAAGGAGCCCAACAAACCTGACTCGGTTACACCAGTTCTGTCCAGAGGAATGTGCCAAAATTCCAGCAACTTATTGTGAGAAGCTACTATACTTATACTAAAGTGTATGTAAACTTAATGAAAGAAATAAAAGCTGAAATAAAAAATTGTTTCTACTATTATTCTGACATTTCACATTCTTAAAATAAAGTAGTGATCCTAACTGACCTAAGACAGGGAATATTTTCTACGATTAAATGTCAGGAATTGTGGAAAAATTGGTTTAAATGTGTTAGGCTAAGGTGTATGTAAACTTCTGACTCCAACTGTATATATATATATATGTGTGTGTGTGTGTGTTTATTATCATTCGTTTTTGTCAAGCCTACCTGCTATAACGACAGGTGAGATACCACTGGGGTCACGGGGAGTTCATATTCAATCTCAAGTACAAGGGAGACGGTTGTGGTTGAAATCCAACGACCTGCGCGCGCACATTTGGTCACTGCACGAAACTCTGCTTCCATCTGCTGGATGAAATGCAGTAAACATGGTTTAGGTATTTTTCACACAGGGCACATTTGTTGCGGTCAGAATCCGAGCATGATTGTTCCGTGTCATGAGTCCGCCCGGCAAATCAAGTCCACATGGGTAAAACTGTTTGTAATACCTGAGCAAAAACCTATCATGTCAACTTTTTGAATTACAGATTTGAATAACAGCAGACACATCAACACTTTTGTTCATCATTCCACGCAACTAAGTCCTGCTAAATTTGTTTGAAATGACATGTGAGTTACAACACAAAGTCATATCACTTGCGAGATATAGCACTAAAATAACAATTATCTTGCTAAAAAAAATAACACTGAATACGACCGCATTAATATTACAGTTGTATCTTTGCCAAAGTTGGATTAGTAATTTTGCCCTCAGTTCATGTTTTCAACAATACTAAATCAACAACATGCTGCATGCTCAGCCTGACTCCTACTACATTTTTTTTAAAAGAACTGTGAGGTACAACAACATTTCATATCACTCTCGAGCCACAGCACTATAATTAAAATTATCAAAGTTAACTATTTTAAAACGCATTTCCTATCATGCACACCTATAAAATGGCCGAGCCAATGAGAGTAAGTTATAGGCGGAGCGACACGAGTAGCTCAGCCCCATTTGTTGCCCCACTCCGTTGTACAAGCTGCAGCCAGTGATACTTGGATTTTTAGGTGGGATTTCTCAGGACACCAGCGCTTGGTCACTTTCAACACCCAGTCACTTACAGTCTCCGGCCTGTCTCTTACCCTCTGACCCCTTTTTTTGTCAGCAGATTCATCAAGAAGATGTCAGAGAAAAAAAGAGGTAAAGTGAGGAACAGCCACCTCTTCAGTGTCCTTAACACAAGTAAATCGTGCACAGCCATGGGCTTATATTTTTCTTTGACATTGGGGTACTTGCTTGTTTTGATTTTTGGGAGAGGTTAACTCCCACCGGAATCTACACCCCTGTGCATAGCCTATTCAAAATGTAACAGAGCCTATTTGTGTGTACAGCAGCTGAGGTGTTCTTGTATTTTTTATGTTCTCAAACTTTACTTTTATGACAGACCTCAATATACACTCATTTACACTTTTCCCTTAATAATTACATTAGTGCTATTTCATACCATTCAGTCGTAATATACTCTTGTTTCTCCTGAGTTATAATGAGTTACAGTAGACTTTTGATTTGTATTGTAAAACTTGAAGAAAATGGAAATCGTATAAATAATTTAGTATTAACCATTACTCATATGGGGTTGGTTGACGAATCATGCGCTCTTATGCAGTTTAGCCCTGTTCCTAACGTATATGTCTTTTGGTGTGGGAGGAAATAGGAGTATTTCACCCTTGACTGATAGAATGCTAATAAAATTAATGTGATTAAGGAATGTGTATTGTGCAAGCCTTTCTTTAACAAAATACTTACATTATACACAATTGTTCTAATGCTTTCCAAGCACATATTTTTTTTCCCGTAAGGATTCAGATGTATTTCAAATCTTTCAAATATTAAATTCCAAATCTTTACATGTTCATTTAATGTATTGGGATAATTGTGCTAGAAGATCACATCTGTCGCTCCCACTGATGGGAGAGTCAGAGCTGAAGTGGTTAACTTTATGTCTGCAGTGTTTTATGTGTTCATAGCAGACAATCTATAGCTGTTCATCAGTTATGTTTGGGTCAGTAGGATCAACCAAAGTTTGGAGTTCAGTCATCTCCTCCTCAGTCAGAGGGCACTTGTATTCAGGCACTATAACACCAGTTTCTGAGTCGAGGTCATCGGCAGTTTTCCAGTCAATGTCTGGCCCTTGTAGGTCCTTTAAATTTATCAAAAGACATAACAAATGATATCTTTGACACAGTAACATTATTTCAATTTACTCACAATATCATAAAAAATTATATGGTTATGATATTTGCATTTAAGATATCAGCTCTTCTTACTTTGCTTCTGAAACATTTATTTAGTACTTGTACTTTGATATTTTTATCTGTAAACACCCATATTGTAGAGAAAACACTTACCGCAAGGTTCTCAGAATGGACATTTGTGTTTAGCTGTGCAATCTCCCAGATCTTTGTCGGTCTCCGGTTTCCCTCAGTATGGAGTGAATGGTGGTTCCAGCCTTCAGTGAATATCTCCAAGTCTATTTTGAGTCTTGGAAGAAATACATAATGCACACATAATATGTATTCTGTACATGAAATGTCCAGGAGGGCATCTTCTTCAAGAGAGTGTAGTTGTAGTATTTCGATGACACTGAGATCCACACATCTCACCATAACCGTTCTATCCTATGGAGGGTTAAAACAAAATCTCCATAACCATGATAAACCGGGGAATCTCCACGAACGGCTCTGTAACCTCTTAGATTAATCAACACGTCCCTCAATAAGTATTGTCAATGTTGATAAATGTGATCAAAAACCTAATGTTTAATTTTTGAGTTACATTTTTTATTAGCAAACAAATGCTTTTACCAATTGCAATGGCCATCCAAGTCCCTTGACCTAGTCACAACTAAAAATGTGGGGTTAGACAAAAACTTCCCACAAACAAGGACGATGAGTGTGAAGAATTTTGCCAGTATCTGTATGGAGGAATGGTCTAAAATATGTTCCTATGTCTTTTCAGTTTTCATCAACGATTATAGGAAACAACTCAATGCTGTTATCCTGGCAAAGGGAGAGTGCACAATGTATTGCACGTAAAATGTTTTTCAACAGAATCGTTATTTCTTGATGACATTTTGCCTTGAGGAAACTGAACTCAAGTAAAAGGTCATATTTATCTACATTTTGGATTGTAAGATCAAGCTGATATAGAACAATTTGATTTTTCCACAGCCTATTTGCCTACATAGAGGGCACTGTAACTGTTTTATAACAATCCAAAATACACTATCTTGTGGGTAAACCATGCCGCTGTGTTGCCTCCAGGAAGAAGTGAAATGCCGTTAATGCATTTATTTGTGGCTGAATTCAAGTTCAATATCTATCAAAGTTGTGTGTGTGTGGGTTTGGGTGGTTTTTGGGAGGACTTTTTTTTTAGGTCACAAACTGGTAATTACAAGGGTATTATCCTATAAATGTGGTTTATGAGGACATTTCTAGTGTCCCCATAATTCAAATCGCCTAAAAACATAATAAACAATGTTTTTTTTTAATGTAAAAATGCAGAAAGTTTTTTTTGTGAGGGATAGGTTTATGGGTAGGGTTAGAGTATAGAATCTATAGTTTGTACAGTATACAAATCTTTACGTCTATGGAGAGTCCTCATAAGGATATCTGCACCAACGTGTGTGTGCCAAGAGAACAGTGGCCAAGTGCACAACAAACTCTAGTAAAAGAAACAGTATGGCTGGTTGATTATTAAAATTGACCCTTTTTCAGTCCTTTGACATAATTACTCTCTGCCTCCACCGCTGATGCCCTGTAGTGAATGCAAATAGTGGGAGAATGGGGTTTGTACATTTAATCATGAGGGTGATGCTACCGGAGGGGTCAAGAGGCCACCACAAATTTAAGAGAGCTTAAAGGGCTCATCCTCTGGGGAACATAAATGGTCTTACTAAATTTCATGGCAATCTGCCCAATTGCTCAGGAGACAAGAAATCTGGCATATTGGCTTAAGGGTGGTGCTACAGGAAAGGTGATGTTGAGTTCCTTCTCTGGAAGTATGAGTATGCTCAGCAAATTAGTTGGCTCTCGATCCATTTACATGTACGAATATGTTGTGTTAAAGTCAAATGTTTGGGCTAAGGGTGGCACTAAAGTAAATACACTATTACAACCACAAAAATAAAAAGTTGAATCAAATTACAGAGAGACAAAAAGTATTCTAAAGTCATTTGTGGATTATAATGAATAATTAATCAAATATTTTAAGTGTGTTTACACACAACATTTACAAAATGTACAGGTCTACGCTGGTATAGCCAGTGCACAATATGTGGAATTACTAAATTACAGTAGCAGCCAGTTACCTTTCTGGAGAAATCATCCACTCCTCCAAATATCACAATGTTGTATCTGAAAGGCAATTGAGTATAAAATATAACATAAAATTAAATTCAGAGTCAATGTGTAAATGCATTTAAGGGGTTACATTTTAATTCATTGTTTTTAAGAATGTGTGTAACGTATTTAAACAATAAGTCTGATTTAAATCAGTTTTTGTTTCAGGTTACTGCATAGGATGAATAGAAAAGTGCTCCCAATCGTGATGGCACCAAAAGTATTTTTTTCTCATCTGTCAGATTTGTGTTTAGTGGGCTGACATGATTGACTTCTCCATTCCTCCAGCCTTTACATCTTGCAAGACTGGCAAGCCCTGGTAGTGTCTGGCACCCTGGCTTGAGGCAGCAATAATTGCATCTGTGGTATTGCTTGTCTGATGATGTGCAAATGTCATGGTCACCCTGAGGTTCCTGCCAATTCTGCCCCAGAGGTCCCTGCTATGGAATTCTGCAGAGGGCCCTTCTATTGCTACCCAAGAGATTCCTGCCATGGGCTGCTCTAGAGCAGTGATTCCCTACCCTGGTCGTGGAGTACCGCCAACAATGCACATTTTAGATGCCTCCCTTAACTGATACACCAAATTCTGCTCATGGAGCCTCTACTAATGTGCAGATGAGTTGAATCAGTTGTGTTAGATAAGGGAGACATCCAAAATGTGCAGTGTTGGGGGTACTCCAGGACTAGATTTGGGAACCATTGCTCTAGAGATCCCTGCCACTGTAGCCCCAGAGGTTTCCACTATGGGACGCCTCACAGCTTCCAACTTGTGCAGACTCAGAAGTCCCTGCCATGGTAGTTCCAGAGGTTCCTGCTAGTGCCACCCCAGAAGTTCCTGGCATGGGCGCCCTATAGATCCTTGCCATAGGCCTACCAAGATGTTAGGGCAGGCACCACCCCAGAGGCCCCTGCCACGGACCGGCTATGAGGTTTCTGCAACAGCCACCCCAAGAAATCTCTGCCACAGGGTGTCCCAGTGACAATAAGTTACTTTCTTCATGAACAGCAGCACACACACAGCCCCAACCAGAGACTGAACACACACACATACACATGTATCATAGACTTCCATTGATTTCATACCAGGCTAATTATATTTTCAAAACCGCTAGCCTTAACCCTAAACCTAACCTCACACATACCTGTGAATATCAGTAGATTTACTCTATGCTTTCTAAGTCAGTTACTGTTCACCTGTATCTGAAAGACCGTAATGCCAATGACACTGATGAAAAACACCAGTAAAAGGATGTGAAATGTTAGAATCAGAGAGAGGAATGTTGATGAATTTAAGTGCAACTTTTAATACTTTAAAACTCCAAAAGAAAGAAACCATTGTGACAATGACCAATAAATTAAATCATAAAAATGACAAACCAGAACTCACGCAATTAACAAAAACAACAAAAGACAATAGCAAACATGAAGGTCTAAATACATCCAAACATAAAAATTAATTTCCACTAAGTATAGACGTGTGCTTTCTGGTGGTAGGCTGCATTTTGTCACATTGGTAAGTATACAAACAACTGTGGCTTGACTTGTGTGTTCTGGTTTTCCAACATTTGCCATAACTTAGTTTTTAAAAAAACAATAGCATACCAATACATTCTAATAAAATGTAACTAAATCAGGCTTCTTGCCTCGTGGAAAATTTTAAAATATTACTTTTCTTAGTTAGACATTTCTATATGTTCTTAAGCAATAGTAGAAATATATATTGTTAGGAATGTATTATCATTTATATATTTATTATTAGAAATGATTAAAAGAGGGGCCTGGGTAGCTCAGCGAGTATTGACGCTGACTACCACCCCTGGAGTCACGAGTTAGAATCCAGGGAATGCTGAATGACTCCAGCCAGGTCTCCTAAACAACCAAATTGGCGTGGTTGCTATGGAGTGTAGAGTCACATGGGTTAACCTTCTCGTGGTCACTATAATGTGTGGTTCTGGCTCTTGGTGGGGCGTGTGGTGTGTTGTGCATGGATGCCGCGGAGAATAGCGTGAAGCCTCCACACACACGTTACGTCTCCACAGTAATGCGCTCAACAAGCCGCGTGATAAGACGCGCGGATTGACATCTCAGACACGAAGGCAGCTGTGATTTGTAAACTGCCAACCACATTGTGGCGAGCCACTACGCCACCATGAGGACTTAGAGCACATTGGAAATTGGGCATTCTAAATTGGGGAGAAAATGGGAACAAAAAAGGGCAACTTCTGCCAGTTTCAAATTATTGTGGTGACCACCACCAGAAATATAAACCACAAAAGGCACATTTTAAACAAGAAAGTTAATTTATTGTTTACAATTCAAGAATACAAAACAGAGACTACACTAAGTTCCAAAGTAGTTTATTTTTTATTTTTACACAGACAGAACATTTGTATATGCTTCAGTCAGGAATTGTGGCTTTCTGTGCCAAAAGCAAAAGTGTGCTTTTAATCCTGATTCAGGTCCCCCTTACTTTTGGCAAAAACACTTTATTTGAAAGGAACACTAAGCCTGCCCCACTACTAGCAGAAAACCATTCTACACAGACCAATCACTTCCTTTTCACAGACTTCAGCAACCGACTTTCTTTGACTTTCACAAAACACATACTAAATCACATCTAGTACACCTGCGCCCTCCAATTCTGGAACATATTAATTGCATTTGCTCAGAAAGTCTTAAGATATCCAATGTGGATAAGTAGCTCCTTCATTTGACACTGTTAGAAAAAACAGAACACACATAACTTCTAAAAATGCCTTTTGAAAAGTGATATGCAAGCATTCATGATAAGGACAAAGATTTGGCACTTTCGCCACAAATCAAAGAACATCTTCCATCATTCACTTCCGTCAACACAAGCCTTGACAAACAAGGTTTTAGAAAAATAACATCTTATGGGTTTCATATTATTGCACATAAAATCTGCTAAAAATTAAATAAAAGCAGACAGGAAACCGAACAATAACAAACAAACAAAAATAGATCACTTTAATGTGCACATATAAAAGTGAAATACTATAAAACTGAAATGAAACAAAACATTAAAGGTGCATTATGTAAGATTCAGAAACCCTTGTTATTAATGACACGTGTGGCCATTAAGTGAACTGCAGCCAGCTACCGGTTGCTTGTGCTTGTGCTCGTGCACACACTCCATAGAGATGCGAGCGAGCATCGGCCAAAACAATGACGTAACGTACAAAGAGGCTGAACATGATCCAACGGCATCATGCTGACAAATGAGATAGCATCATTAAAATTACACAGGTATTGTTTTACTACAAACTTTGAGACTAAACTAAAACAGCTAACATAGCTTACTTATACACACATACAGCTACATACTACTGAACTATACCAGACAGTTTACTGTTTCACTGCCGTTATATTGCACTATTGTAGAATAAGAAACCAGTGTTTTTGCTTAAATGTATCATGTATACCTGACATTTAGTATAAAGAGAAGATCGTTTAAATTATTTGAAAGTTATGAAGCAAGGTAGCTTGCAATTTTTCAGCATTAGCAGGCAAGATCAAGTTTGCTAAAAGGACACAGATCAATCCTTATGGCACTATATTTCACATGCTTTGCAGTTATGTAAGTTTACCTGTCCAATAAGAAGAATGCCAATTCAGGGTCGGTTTTGATCCCCAAAACCCACCAGGAATCAAATGCCCTGCCGATGTACACTCTAGTTTTTGCTCAACCACGATCATGTTCCAGCTTAGCCAGACGGGATTCCGTAGAAGGCTCTCGGGAATGCCCATAAACGTCACATACCCGCTCCCTTCACATGAAAATCTGTCTACAGGCTTTAATAGGCAACCTAGGAAGTCCAGGAAGGGCTAATTTTTTAAGTTGCGTTACAAGCCGTTCACACATTGGCAAAAAAAAATGGAGAATATTGCATGAAAATTGTTATATACTGCACATTTTAAATAATGTGATCTTTATTAAAATTCTAATATATTATCTCTATTAGTTGAAACTACTTAGGAAACTAAAATTACTTTATATACATTTCTATTCAGTGTTTTCCTATCACTGAATATTAGCTGCATAAATATCTTTAAATGTTTGTGTTTGGAAATGTTATTTATAAAACGTATTAAAACATTATTGTACTGTTTATACATATTTTGCATGACCACGCTTTTCACAGCAAAATGAATAAAATAGCAGTAGTTGTGGCCAAATATTGCGGTTTCCATCTCAAGTACCTTTACACGATTCTTCGAACCATTCAATGAAGAACCCGCCAGTCCATTTTTAAATTTGTATGAGCTTTGACATCCACTAGTCAGCAGTTTTCCCTGTTAACTATGTATTCGCCAGTCTTGAACACACTTTGTTCTTTGTTTTAATGCCTCATTTCAATGCTATGTTACCACAGGTAGTTGTCCATGTTGTTGTTTAGCCACTGAAACAGAGTCTATAAAGTTTATAATGAAGTAGCTTTACAACAGTCAATGGCAGCTATGTTACTTGATGTTATTTGTGTCCCCGTAACACAGGTCCAGGACTCCAGGTTGCGCCAGGACCTCTGCAGTGATTTTTGTAATGCTGACGAAGCACAAAGTCATAGTTGGCAGTGGTGCACATGGCATAGAACACATTGGCTTTGTCTGGGATCAGCAACTCTAAATAAGACAATGAAACAGATTTACTAAAGAATTTTCACAACTCAAAAAGCCATGCAATTAACTTTCAAATGTAGTGGAACGTTTCTTTTTAAAGGAATAGTTCACCCAAAAATGAAAATTCTGTCATCATTTACTCACTCTCATGTCATTTTAAACCTGTATGGCTTTATTTTGTGTTCCATGTTTTCTGAAGCCATATATATATATATATATATATATATATATATATATATATATATATATATATATATATATATATATATATATATATATATATATAGATATATATATATAGATATATATATAGAGATATAGATAGAGATAGATAGAGATAGATAGAGATAGGGATAAAATAGGGAGAACTACCCCCTCTTGGATGCTATTTTTCCAGTGAGAAAGCTGATCTTCAGAAAGCTAACAGCATCTCTGCTTGAGAGTGGCAACAGGTCGCACATGCTCCATCTGAAGTGACATTTTTGAATTACTAACGGAGGCTTGGATGCATTATTTGTTTTGAACCAGCAACGGCAGATTCTGATCCGTCATGTAAGAAAGTGGTTCCATGCACAAATGCTTTTTTTATGTCTGTACCCAGTTTAAAATGTACTTGTTCATTGAACTGTTGTATATAAGTAATATCACACTCGCAATCATGCTATATGGCCCTAAATCAGCACTGCTGTGATTACCTATGGCACTTGGCCTACAGCCGTATCACAGCAGTGCTGATGTAGGGCCAGATCACACTTTGAGGAACAGACCGGAATTTAAGTCATTATTCATTGAAAATCCAATGTACATTTACATTTATGCATTTGGCAGATGCTTTTATCCAAAGTGAGTCACAGTGCATTCGAGATCTGATTTTTATTTAGCGTTTGTGTGTTCCCTGGTAATCAACCCCATCACTTTGGTGTCGCTAGTGCCATGCTCTACCAGTTGAGCTATAGGAACGCAAATAAATAGAATATGGTGATATTAGATGCATTGCACCAGGTTTGGCATGTGATGTAAAAGTCATTGGTAAATGTAATTGGTTCTCACGCATCTCATTACCAAACGCGATTGTTGTTAAACCTGAAGAAATGTTTATAATGATGCAAGTTCCTCACACAAAGGTACTGTACTTGCTTTAAGACTTGGAAGTCTTGTACTTGCCTTAAGACTTGCTTTAAGACTATAGTGCACAAGTCATATGGACTACTTTAATTATACTTTTAAGGTTTTTTTTTTTTTTTCATTTTGGAGTGTGCCAGCCCATTCAGTACCAGAATGATCACAGAATACAAATTTTGGGGTGAACTACCCAATTAAAGTCCAGCTTATACATAGAGTGTAAGCTCACCTTTGTCATTAGAAAGCACTTGTGTGAGACTAAAATCCTGACAGTTCATCTCCTCCAGGTTGTGTTTCTCCAGGGCTCTCTGAATCACCTGAGCTGTCTTATCCTGACTTGTTATCTACAGAAAAACAAATTGTACATTTTCAAGACTGAAAACAATAAAGTCAACAACTGGGTAGAAAGCCACTAATAGACTAACTACCTATTAATATCAAGAAAGAAATGTACAAAAACTATCTGAAAATATCATAAGACCAATTCAAGAACGAGGTCGGGCACTACAAACCACCACACATTGCAGCCAACTTACCAAAATACTTTTATAAATGTTGCCGTTGTTGCCACATTCTACACTGACCCTGACAATACAGGAATCAGCAATCTGCTTGTTGTACACTGGATGAAGGGCATTGTGTTGGTGGAGAGGAGAGGATGACGAAGATGATGATAATGTTGATGAAGATGCTAACGATGATGATGATATAGGGGAGGGGCTGTCAGGGTCCAGGGCAGACAAATCCAGCTGTGAGGATCTTCGTAAGGAGGTGGGTGGAGTCAGAGAGAAGGTAGGCGTATCTACTGAGACATCCTGACAAGATACAGATGGCGACTGTGAAAAAGAGAACAGAGAAAGATAATTAATTGCAGCAGTTTTCAAGCTTTCTCATGTCAAGGACCCCCAAATATGATTCATCTATACATTTTCATGTGCAAAAGAACCATTTATATGGTCTTAGAAAACAGTAAGTGTGATATTATGAAGAAAACAAGTTGTTTTCAAAATGAAATAATTGGTGTTTATATTGTCATTGTGCTAAAGCCAAAAGAAATTAAAAAATATATTATCTAGAAAATATTGACGTACTTTGTTATGTTGACAGACTCCCTTTTTTTCTACCTACTATTATATTAATGTTACAATGTTAGAAATGTTCAAAAAACATTTCATTTCATTTTTATTTGCAAAGCACATTTTACAATAAAACCCCTGATTTACCATGAAATCTAATTATCTGTAAAAACAGGTGTGTTAAAAGCCTTTAAATGTTTTTAATAGAATTTAATTGGCACAATCAACAATCTGAAGTGTATCACGTATTCTTCTTCCTACCTAGCATTTGTCCCTTGTGGGTGCAGGGTCCGCTTCACATATACATTTGATTTGGCACAGTTTTACGCCGGATGCTCTTCCTGACGCAACCCCCAGTGGCTTGGGGACTCTAACTCACACATAGTCTCCAATTCACTTATCAACCCAGAGGAAACCCACGCAAACACAGGGATAGCATGCAAACTCCACACAAAAAGGCCCTGGGTGAGCCGGGACCTTCTTGCTGTGAGGCAACAGTCCTACCTATTGAGCCACCGTGCCACCCCTGAAGTGTATCACATATAAAGGCCGAAATCATTTAGATGTGTCTGTCTCTCTATCTTGTTTCAAATGTGAAACGCTTTGATAAATTATGCGTATAATGTAAAATGTCATATGCTGGCGGTGTTGTTATCTAATACACTGTTCTGTCAACCTTATTATGCATCAGCACTGTGATGATAGTGCAAACATGAACTACTTCATGACTAAAAGGTTAAGGCTAATTTATGGTGTCCTTTTACATCTCCTTCTAAAGCTTGCAAACCAGTTCTAGATTATTACAACTCGACTTGTGTGTAGTCCGTATCTCTGGCCTGTCGTTTTTGAGTTGACTTGTTACCTGTACTTTGTATCTAAGGGGTGAGATGTTGGGGCTGGTGAGATCTTCCAGCTCTGAACCACTGGAGCCAGAGGATGATACACTGATCTGATCAGCAGAAGTCTTCTTAGTAAAGTTTTCACTGCCAGACAGCAATCTGCAGAGAGCAGCAGAAAAACAAGAGAGTCAGACACAGATAGACAGGAAAGTTGGATTTTGTAAAAACATTTTTTAGTTTGTTTTGTTATTTTGAGAATACTCACGAGGTCAGTTTCTTGGTGATGAGCCGGTGGCTCCAGAGGTTGGGTGAGCTGGGACAGGGGTCAACTGGTGGCTCCAGCTCTCTTGACAACTCATAGCTAATGGGGAAAAAGACAAATGGTATCTAAATATGTGAGATGCTGAGATGATCTTCTGAAGTACCCAAAGAACCAACCACTACGAAGCTCTTACATGGTCTGTCACATCTGTCAAACTCCAAAAATTACCAAAAAAAGTCTGTCAAGCTCAGAAAAAGCATAATAAGTATCATAAACTTACTCCATATGACTTATTTGCTATATCCCAAGTCTTCTGAAGACATACCTCATCTTTGTGTGAGAGCAAAGCAAAATTTAAGTAATTATTCACTTAAAATTACATATTCCACCAAAGCTCGAATCAAGCCCACATTCACATCCAAAATTCAAGAATGGCACAACACCATATGGTATAACTAAACATTTTGGATAAAAAAAAAATCGAATTGTGATTATTTTGAAAATTTTGTGATAGAAATTTGAACTGTGATATGATTATTAACATAAAAACAAACTTTTGACCAAAATTATGAATGGATAGAGTTTTAGCTCACTTTTCATTGTTATTTTTGGTACCCAATAATAGGTATTATTAAGTTAAGGATAGAAATTATTATGGTATTATGGAAATATGTTTTTGAGATTAGGCAGGGCCGGAGATGTTAGCTTGAGAAAGAGAGATGCATGCGGGCGCACTGTATCTCTGTGTGTGTGTTCATATTGTGTTTTATGTTGTTTTAAGAAGAGTTTTACATTAAACTTTATGTTGACTGTTCAGCCGGTTCCCACATCCTCCTTGCCCATCCTTTACCTGTTACAAACTATTATTATTATTACCTAATATTATTAGTTAGTATTATTATTAACAGTACAATTTTAATGTAATATTTTCTTAACCTACATGCGGCATAGCTATGCGTGCTTTTATTTTGGCGGAACAATGAAGGAAGTAGTAGAGTTGACAATGGTATTCATTGCAGAGAAATGCTCTCATTCACACTTCTGTCCACAAAAACATGGTGTTATGAAGATACTTTTGATTTGGATAGTAACTTTTAGCAGCCAAGCATATTTGGAACTACTATTATGTGCAATTCGAGAATAGTGCTGCGCACAAACAGTAAACGCAGCGAGCAGCGCATGCAGACTCTTGATTTAATTCAGTTTGATTATTATATATATATATATATATATATATATGACACATTAATCATTCAGCCCTACCATGTGGCTTCAAAATATTTAGTGCACAAGTTGTATACACTACTACTTTTATGGTGTCTGTTTGTTCTTTTTTGAGTCCGACACCCCCTAGTCATTATGACCTGTCATTGTTTGATGATGGCTACCTTAAGAGTATTCAAAAATGTCTCCTTTTGTGTTCCATGGAAACAAAGTCAGCATACAGGTTTGAAATGACATTTCCATTTTTGGATGATCTTCTACTTTAAATGTATTGTCATTTCAAAGACAGAGGCTCAACAATTTCTCAAATCAATCAACATTCTTCGCATTAAATGTTCATACTGAGAACTGACAGATCATGAAGGGAGACTCACCTCTTTTGGTCTGAGAGGAGCATGCCGCTATTGATCCAGGACGTGATGCAAGGATTTGACTGGAGGTTGTACTGAGCACATGATGCCTGCAGTTGCCTGATTTGAGACAGAATCTCAAACTCCTGAACACAGAGAGAATGCAACACATCAATATTCTGGAAACATTGTGTATTAAATAATTTCTTTACGTGTTGCTGGCTCTTATTCATTTTCCTTAAACAAACAATACAAGAGAATTAGCTTGCATGACCCCACATGCTCTGGAGCACCCCTGACATTTTTGTCATGTAACCATGTTGCCTGATGTGCAACATGAGTTGAGACGTTTTCTGAAAAATATCAAGTGTTTGATCTAAAGTTAATGGTTTATGTTTATTCAATCAAATCGCAAGACATGGCTGGTCACCACATAGGGGAGACGTGCCTTATGTAAAATTAAACAGGCTTTTCTACTTCTCATTTGGGTGTACATAAATGTTAACACATTTAAAAAAAATACAGTTTATGAATTTAGGATTCATATTTTAAGTGAATTACTTTAGTGCAAATTTTAAATTAAAGGTTTAATAAAATAATTTGTAAACATATTCAATTAATTGCAGGTTTGTGTGTCATCTTTATCAGCTCCCATCTATAATGTAAATAATACTGAAATTACTTACTTTCCTTCGTTTCTCAAAGTTGATGAGACCTCCCTGTGGGCGAACAGGGGAGAGAATAACTTTCAGTTAAAACATTTATGAGAACCTCTATGTCTATGATGTAAATTAAGGTCAGACAGAATTTCTCACCTCAACATTATCGCCTAGTGCCGTGTCCAACATGGTGAGAACAGTCAGATAAGTTCCCAGATACGGCACCTCCCCATTTGTGGAACTCTGTCAGAAAGTCAAAAATATACTCATATATAATCATGGTGGGGACTTTCCAATGACTTCTCTTGTTCTTATACTTTGCTAATTATATTTTCAATGCCATACACATACATCTAACCCACACGGAAAGCTTTTAAAAAGTTGCTGTCCTTGTGGGGTCAGGTGGCTGGTCCCCAGAATTAAGGTGATTTGAGGTATTACTGTCCTTGTGGGACATCTGGTCCTTACAATGAATGCAAAACCTGACCCACATGCACACATAGGCTCTTCAATAAAAGGTTCCCCTTTTTAAGTGTGCACATCTTTTCCCAAAAAGCTAAAAAAGATTTATGATACATGCAAGTATAAATATCTCAGTTAAAGGAACATACATACTGCTGACCCATCGCATTATGCTAATGCAATTTTGGGGTTATTTGTTGACAAGTTGGCAGATTCACATTTAGACAGACTTTGGAGACATTACATCAAACAGGACCAGAAAGTAAATTAGCAACAACAGACAAATTCATACTTCCCTTACAGGGTAGTCTGTACAAGAACAAAACATATTCTATGGCAGGCTGTGCCAGTCGCCTTGAATAAAACAAATGAAATCCATACAGCACAATCTTACCATGTGCTTAGATGTAGGACTGAGTCTTGGAGACTTTGGTGCAGAATGAGTGTCCACCTCTGCTACCTGGTTACCATCATAAGTCAATCACACAAACAGATAAAAGGACACTTTGTAAACATACTGACATGCAAACAAGCGTACATACAGTATGCATGATTTAGATAAGTGTATGATTACAAACTGAGCACAAGCCTGAAACAACTGGCCTGGAAATATGTTTACATAAATCACTCTGGAAGACATTTCAATCCAACATCCCACTCCTGAAGTGCAAGATGAATTTTATAGAACAGTATGTGATGAAGAGGGTTAAGGAAAAGGAGGTGGCAAACTCTCAGGGCCAGAAAAGCCATTGTGATGAGGAGGAGGTCGGGGCCGGGCCGTGACTATGCACATCCGCCCCCCAATCGGGCTAATCAGCCGAGGAGAGGGATAAGTGCAGAATGTGGCAATTCAGGACAGAGAGCCACATGCAGCTGCCATGTGTGCGTTTATCACCTGCAAACCGACGTGTTGGTAGAAGGATTTAATAAGACTTTGAAAAACATAAACGCACACATGGCAGCTGCGTGTGGCTCTTATCCCTCTCCTCGGCTGATTACCCCACCCTCCTCCTCGTCACAGCCTTCTTCTACTGGCGTAACTGGTCTAAAATAAATCAATCAATCTTTTGGCTTTTCATGTCTCTGTTTGTGAGCATTGTTGAAATGACAATAGCCTCTACATAGGGTGTCCTATTCATTGTGAAACTGTGTTTTTTTTAACAGTATGAATCGCATTGAGGGCCTATAATTCAAATGCATGGGTCACTAATGGTTAATACACACTGGACACATAACACTAGTTTTGTATCAATAATGGTTTCTTTACAAACAGGTTGATTTGGTATTTTTACCTCATCTTTGTCCAGCCCCTATTGATTTACTCCTTGCATGCGAGTTGGAGTGAAATATAGTGTGAAAAATATTGAATGTTGCCTAATGGTGTCTTTAGGGTAGGCAAAAGGGTCTAAAAGGAACCATACGATAATGTCAGAATCTTATCCGTTTAAACACTGCTATCAGCTCTCAATTGAGGAAAGGCACTTGTTTCCGCAATAAAGGCCAAAGAGTTAGAGAATGATGCTGCTGAATTCACACAAAACTCCTTGGTATTAAAGGTTACTCCACAACAGTGAAATGGCTAAATCAATTGATTCATACCTCTACAAGGATGTCTCGATTTAGTAGCACACAGTTTTCATCGGGAAAAGTTTCACACAGATGATCAAAGGTGGCCATACTCTCCCTAAATACAGAATGGAAGATTTATGGATTTGAAAACCTAAAAATGAAATTATTGTCGATTGTGAAAATTCATAATTTACACATAAGGTCTATTGGTTGTGTTACGATTAAGAGATCTACCTGTTGATTGTCGCCCAGGTTTTTTTTAGTCGGTAAACAGCGTTGGACTGAAGAGCAGATAAGATGGCTCTTAGAGAGGAGAAGTTTCTCAACTGATGGCACTCCTGCATACAATAACAAAAAGCAAAGTTAAATCAAACAGGCAAGTACACGACAAACAGACCACATACATACTGCTTCAAAAATACACTTCTGAGGACTTAATCCCATCCTTTACATACAGAATTTGGTTATTTACAGGAATGACAAAGAATTCACTCCCAAAAAATTCAGATAGTGAAAACCACATTTACATACTGTATATGAAATCTGTGTAATGTATGCACTAAACTGAACAACTTGTTGTTAAAGAGGAAATCGACTCCGGTACTAACGTAACCTCGGTTCCCTGAGAGGAGGGAACGAGTATTGCGTAAGTAGCTTACGCTATGGGAAAACTCAGTTTCTCGAGAAATATTGAAGTCTTTATGTAAAACGCATTGCAGCTGCACAGCAGACAGCAATGAGCGAGGCAGCTCGGTCATTGGCTGTGCTGCGACAACTTGCTTCGAACCAATGGCGAGGCGACTCTGAACGCAGCGACCAATGGGCGCGCTTCACGCTGCAGCGCTCAGAGCCGGCCAAGATGGCCGTGGCTAGGAGCTATATATTAGGCGCCCGTCATGAGAGTTCTTTAGGTTCAATCGACTGAAGCGAACTGACCAAGCACAAGCACGGCAGCTTACGCAATACTCGTTCCCTCCTCTCAGGGAACCGAGGTTACGTTAGTAACCGAGTCGTTCCCTCTCGAGAGGTCTCTCCTATTGCGTAAGTAGCTTACGCTATGGGAACACCATGCAAAACGCCGTGCGTGCTGACTTCGCTCTATAAAGCCAGAGGCGGATGCCTGAGCCTTAAAGCAAAGTGATTATCCAACAAGCCGGCCAACGGCGAGCTATATAATGGGAAAATACAGAGCGCCTTTGCCCCAAGGAGGTCCATGGTGGGGTGCTCATTGTAAAAACACAAGCACATAACTTATGTACTGATTTTTCTATGTACTGATATGCATAAAAAATCCTCTAAGTCAGTCAGAGACGGACCTATAAGGGAGGAGATAATGCTCAGCATATACATACTCTAGTCCATTCTACAGTCAGGCTGATAGAATGTTGGAATGCAATGAGGGGACCTGTAGGTTATAAAACCTGATAAATGTCGAAGGCGAGGCCCAGCCTGCCGCCGCACAAATATCTTCAATGGGTATCCCACTCGACCACGCCCATGAGGAGGCCATGCTCCTCGTAGAGTGAGCTCTGACGCCTAAGGGGCATTGAAGGCCCTTGGCTTCATAAGCCAGCGCTATAGCATCCACTATCCCGTGCGATATTCTTTGCTTTGAAACTGCGAGACCTTTAGTGTGGCCGCCAAAGCATACGAATAATTGTTCCGTCTGTCTGAACGGGGCAGAACGTTCCAAATATACTCTGAGCGCCCTGACCAGGCAGAGTAAATTAGCGTCGCTTTCGTCCGCTGGGGACGATAGCGCTGCCAGAGATATCACCTGTACTCTGAAGGGTGTGGAGAGCACTTTAGGAATATACCCGTGCTTTGGCCTAAGGACAACTCTGCAGTCGTTAGGTCCAAATTCCAGGCAAGCAGCGCTTGATGACAGCGCGTGCAGGTCGCCCACTCTCTTGACTGAGGCGAGTGCCAGCAAGAGCGCAGTTTTGAGCGAGAGCTGTGTAAGGTGCACGGTTCGGAGAGGTTCAAACGGGGCACTCTTGAGTGCGTCCAGGACCTTGGCCTGGTCCCAGATCGGCACCGAGGGGGGGGCGAGGGGGGTTCATCCTCCTAGCGCCTCTTAAGAAACGAATTATTAGGTCAATCACCCTGGCGATTTATATACGATACTACCGTCATGTTGTCCGTTCGGACCAGGACGTGTTCGTATTTCAGGTACGGAAGCAGGGCTCTGAGAGCCAAGGTGACCGCTTTCATTTCCAGACAGTTTATATGTAGGCGCTTTTCCGGGTTTGACCAAAAGCCGGAGACAGGCCTGCCCTCGTAAAGGGCCCCCCATCCTATTTTGGAGGCATCTGTCGTGATCATTTTTTTGTTCACGCCTCAGACTCACGCCGGTTCGATACCAGTCGACGGCTTTCCAGGGCGTCAGGGCTTTTATACAGCCGTGATTTGCTCGGATTAAAAAGTGGCCCGAGCGCCACGCGTGAGTGGGGACACGGCTCTTGAGCCAGCATTGGAGAGGACGCATGTGCAACAATCCTAGCTGGAGTACAGCTGATGCCGAGGCCATGAGACCGAGCATCCTTTGAAATCGTTTGACGGGGACGCGCGCGCCCGGTCTGAATGTTGTTGCAAGGCGTCGAATAGAGAGCGCGCGCTCTGATGAGAGGCGCGCCGTCATCTGCACTATTCCCAGAAAGGAGATATTCTGGCTGGGAGATAGCACGCTCTTTGCAAAATTGATTCTCAGACCCAGGCATTCTAGATGGCTGATAATCCAAGATCTGTGCGTCGTTAACTGACTCTCTGATTGTGCTATGATTAGCCAATCGTCGAAGTAATTCAGTATTCGCACTCCCCACTGTCTCAGGGGGGAAAGTGCTGCGTCCATACATTTCGTGAATGTACGGGGGCCAATGATAGGCCGAATGGTAGTACTGTGTACTGGTATGACTGTCCCTCGAAAGCAAATCTCAGAAAAGGCCTGTGATGAGGCGCTATCGGAATTTGAAAGTAAGCGTCTTTCAAATCCACTGATAGAAACCAATCCCCGGGGCGAACTTGCGCGAGGATATGTTTGGTCGTTAACATTCTGAACGAGCGAATCATTAAAGCTTTGTTCAGATGTCTGAGATCTAGGATGGGGCGGAGGCCACCGTCCTTTTTTGGGACAAGAAAATAGCGGCTGTAAAAACCTGCCTCGCTCATAGAGGGAGGAACAGTTTCTATAGCGCCCTTCTCTATTAGTTTGGGCACCTCGGTGCGTAGAACATGTGACACATCTCTCCTCACTTTCGTCTTGACCACCTCTGAAAAGTGGGGTGGTCTGCGAGCAAATTGAAGCGAGTAACCGTGTTTTATTATGTTCAAAACCCATTTCGGCATGTCAGGGATTTTTTCCCAGGCTTTTGCTCGCACAGATATGGGCTGAATGCTGGCTGGGGGCGTGTCACAGTGACGTATGGGCCCCACCGGCAAATTGCCTTGTGCTAACACTGAGCTTACAGCTGTCAGAGGCGCGGGCGGCGCGCGCTGAGCAGCCTTGTTGAGTGCCGAGTGCAGGGGTGCGTGTGAGATTACAGGCACGCGCGGCATCTCCGAAACGCTCGCAGCATGAGCTGGAGAAATGTTTGAAACTGTATGGACAGTGTTTTCGGGTGGGGGTGCACACATTGTAATAGGCACGCGCGCCACTCTCATAAAGCTTCCCGCTCTTAGCGGGGAGTTTCTTGGCTCGCGCGTCGCATCCGTGATGCTTGCGGCATGAGACAGAGAACTGTTTGAAACTGTATGGGCAGTGCTTATGGGTGGGGGTGCATATACCGTAGTAGGCACGCGCGCCACTTTCATAAAGCCTCCGCCATGGGCGGGGGTTTTGGCTATGCATACAGTGTTTGTGTGTAGGGGTGCATGCAGGACAGCAGGCACGCCGCTACCTTTATAGTATTTCCGCTTTTACTGGGGAAGTGTTTATAACTGTGGGAACAGTGCTTGCGTGTAGTGGTGCATACATGACAATAGGCACACGATCTACATATATGGTGCTTCCAGCTGGAGCTGGGGAAGTATTCGGCACTGTTTGGACAGTATTGATATGTGGGAATGCGCACTTTAGTGTGGACACGTGACCCCTTAGTGACACAGGCAGAAAATGACTCTTTTTGTGATTTCTGTGTGTTGCCGTTAAAACGGCGTTTGATTGCAGGTTAGCGAGTTCTGTGACTGGCCCATTGACTGCTGTACAGACATTTCCAGCCGCCTGTAAGGGGACTGGATAATGTTTCACACGTTTTAGAGAGAGTGGTCCGTTTTTTGCGAGACACGCACTCTCTCTTTTTCTTCCTATTGCTAGGAAGACTTACGAGGCTCCGGTTCAGCACGATCTTGGGCCGAGGACCCCGTTGCTCAGGCGGCTTCCTTCGGTTAGCGGAATGCGAGCGGCGTCGAGCGTCCGTTTCAGGTCTGCTCTTTGGCTGGGAGACGGGAGGCGCCGCCCTGGCTCGCTGCTGCTGCTGAGGCGGTCTCTGGCGGCTCTGAGATGAGCTGGAGCGCTTGGGCAGGAAGTGACGCATAGCCTGCGAATCCTTCCGAGCTTCAGTGAAGCGTTCAGCAAACTCTTTTACCGCCGGTCCGAACAGGCCGCTTGGAGCGATAGGCGCGTCAAGAAATGGCACCTTATCCGCGTCCTTCATCTCTGTTAGCGTCAGCCACAGATGGCGCTCAAGGACAGTCAGGTTAGCCATGGCCCGGCCGATGGATTGGGCGGTGGCCTTTGTGGCTCGCGAGGGCTATGTCAGTGGCGCTGCGCAGGTCCTTGAAAGCCTCAGGTTCAGGTCCCGACTGCGTCCATGGTGCGGAGAAGTTTGGCCTGATAAACTTGTAGAACAGCCATGGAATGAAGTGCTGACGCAGCTTGACGGGCGGCGGCGTATGCGCGCCGGGCGAGAGCTGAGGTAGATCGGCAGGGCTTCGAGGGATGAGAAGCTTTGGCTTTCCATCCAGCGGTGGAGGGTGGGCACAGATGGTTGGCCACAGCCTCCTCGAGGGGCGGGGTTCCCTCATAGCCTCTTTCTCTCGCGCAGTCCACCGAGGAGAGCGAGGAAGAGAAAGAAGGCTTCAGGCGAGCAGAGTGCGGGGCTTTCCATGACTTTGTGAGTTCGTCGTGAACTTCGGGGAAGAAAGGGGAGGGTCTCTGTCGAGGGGCTTGCCGGCGCCCCTGCAGGAACCACTCGTCCAGCCGGCTGCGGGCGGGTTCTTCCGGAGAAGACCAGTCGAGCCCGAGGTCTTCCACGGCTTTGGACAGGATGCGGACGATCTCAGAGTCCATGCTGGTGCCCGCTAATGTCGACGGCGCGGGGTCGAAGGCCGAGCCTGGCCAGTCGTCAGATGCAGCGTCAATAGAAAGGCTGTCATCCTTTTCACCGTCGTCCCCTGACGCGCCGAACGAGACGAGACTCACCGCTCTGTTGGATGGGTGCTGGTCCGCCTGCGTGAAATGGACTGGCGGCGGGGAGATCTTGGGTAGTGGTGAAGCACGTGGGGACTGGTCCAGCATGACGTCACTGAATTCCGCGTGCTCTGGCAGCCTCTGTGAGCGGCGCTTTTTCTTGCGCGGCTCGAACGGAGGAGACGGCAGCACGGTGGAAGCAGGCTCGCTTGGCGGCGAAGGCGGCAAAGCGAAGCGCAGCTCCGGCGAGGCCCAGGGAGTCACATTCGGGCATCCGCCCTGAATGAGAGCAGCTTCTGCGTGGTCAGGTCCCAGGCAGCGAGTGCAGATAACGTGACGGTCCCCGCCAGGAAGAGGGCCTCTGCACGAGGCGCAGGTTAAAGGCATTTGGAACAACGCTCGAAAATTGCTCTTTACTTAAATCAAAAGCGCCGCAGAGGCTAACACTTGTAAGTAAAAAAGGATATCAGTGATGCGCGCCGGATGGCGTAGCAGAAGGCTTCAAGGCGGCTGAAGGCGCCGGCGTCCTCTTAGCAGTCCTGCTGTAGGCTTGTCAACGGCAGGCGTAAAAGACTCCAACAATCCGGAGGATCCAGCGAAGAGAAGGTCTTCGCTGAAGGAGATTAAATCTAAAGAACTCTCATGACGGGCGCCTAATATATAGCCCTAGCCACGCCCATCTTGGCGGGCTCTGAGCCGCCAGCGCAGCGCGCGCCCATTGGTCGCGCTGCTCAGAGTCGCCCGTCATTGGTTCGAGCAAGTTGCCGCAGCACAGCCAATGACCGAGCTGCCTCGCTCATTGCTGTATGCTGTGCAGCTGCAATGCGTTTTACATAAAGACTTCAATATTTCTCGAGAAACAGAGTTTTCCCATAGCGTAAGCTACTTACGCGATAGGAGAGACCTCTCGAGAGGGAACAGTCAAATTCATGTTATGCTGCGTTGACACCTAGCAGTACAGACACAGCTTCACACAAAAACAAAAGTTCTTAGTTGCTGTTGGCATTGTAAAAATGTGCTATTCGTAGTCAGCCATGACTACGGATGAGCCCATACATTACAGTATATTGCGGTACAAAGAGGGCTCACTCTTTATTGTAAAATGCAGCATCTTATTGCTAGTGTGTACGTGGCAATTCAGATGCAGACTTGAGCTTCATACACACCTGAGCTACAGAGATCCACTTCTCAATAATCTTTGCCCTTTGTGTGGGGCTGCTTTTTGGGCAAACTGCGGAGCTGGAAGGGGAGGAGGCAGGAGGCCACAACAGAGAGGTGATAACGCAGTTAGTGACAGCATTAAACTGGGCAATGGTGGCACGGACTGTGGGCGCTAGATTCCTATTTTCTTTCTTGTCTCTCTGAGACCAAATACAGCCAAGGCAGTGAAATGGAACCACTTTGACAAACAGTTCCTGAGAAAAACATGGATAAACAGGTCAAATAAGCCTCTGCATCTAACTCTGAAGTCAGTACATCAGAACGATCACGATAGACACCTACAGCGTCCAATAGTGTGAGCTGTTCTGCGATGTCTTCTGCGGGGAAATCCAGAACATTCCCCGTCTCCACTATGTCCCGTCTCTCCGTGGTGTCTTCTCCTGCTGGCTTCTCAACATCAGTTCCACAGGCTTCCGCTGTTGCACAATCACCTATGTGCTTGTCTGTTGATGCATAAACACTTATTTAACTAAAAAAAACACTGTTTTTTATTGTGCGCGTTGGAACAAAAGCTAAATTAGTCATAAGCCAAGACTTGCCTTCCATCTGAAACCTTTTGAGAAGAGCATCGGCTTGATGAGCTAGTCGTCTGAAACGAAGGCGATGGCGCAGATTAACACAGAGCAGCCTCAGGGCCTGGTGATCAGGAGAGTCTCGAAGGTCCTCGTGATACTTGTCTAACCACAGGCGGATCAAAGGCGGCAGAGCACTACACACACACACACACACACACACACACACACACACACACACCTTTGTTAGCACTTTATTGAGCCATTCTAATTAATTAAGCACTTTGAATCAGAATGAATAATGAATAACTAGCACAAAACCAACTTTAAGTATATAAGTAAGGCAAATGGGCATGAAATATTGATTTTGAGTTGGCTATTGTGACAGGGTAGAGGGCCGGGTCGTGATGCTACACACCTGGCCCCTAATCAGGCTAATCAAGCCTCATGTTTAGTTCTTCATTAAAGTATTATTTATATTGCCAAGCCGGTTCTCGCCTCCTCCTTTCCATTAATACATTTACAGATTTATATTATTATGCGAGACAAAAAAAAAAGACCAAAGTGATACAAAATACATGAAACACAGCTATTTAGGAAGTCAATTATACAGTTAAGCTGTCATGATCCAAAATGTTTGCCATGATTGACCATTCAGAATCAAGTATTCCAGACATGTAATAATTCTTATAATGACTTCATTCAACTCACCTTCTAACACAAACACTGTTGTCATGATTGGTAACCATGTCCTCTCTGCAAACAAATATGTTCTGTGTTAATATGCAAAACAATGGAACTTTCCAAAACTTTTCAATAGATACTTAGATGTGGATTTGTAGTTTTATTTGAAGGGTAAAAATTATGAATGCTGCAACAATTTTAGCAAAAGGTTTGAAGACCAACACACAAACATGTCACAAGTATATCATTATCATTATTTATGCTTCGACAGAACACAATGGACTCTTCAGGTTCAACAAAAGTGGCAGTGACGTGAGACTCGTCAAGAGAAACCTGTTCTTCCATGAGAGGCACCTCCATTCCACTGCGTCACTGATTTGTATTGTGTACATGTCTTTTAAAGGATCCTTATGGAAAAAACCTGGCCTCATACTGAATTTAGAAATTTGGGCTTCCCTGTGTGCATTCATTTGATTATACACTGACACTAAGCATTTTAAAGGTTATGATGTGCCATAATATTAATATATGAGGGGTGGATGTGGTTGTACCCGAAACCAAAGGTCAGTTAGTCCAGTCAGTCAGCGTTTTTGTATGAAGGTACCTCAAAAGGAAACTGGTTTTAGACCGCCTGTTTTCACAGGCACCAAATGTCATGTCTAATGATCTAGAACAAATTCAAGTGAGCTTTAGTGATCACCAAGCAAATATTGAATAGCCACAATGCTTATTTCCTAGTACAAATGAAATCATATAAATTGATAGAAATGTCATTGACATTCATACTTCACTTCCAACAAAATCATTACTATCTACTACAATTATTACATAAAGCAAGTCTGAGACTTAAACTTTGGTCCTTTAAATGGATAGCTAACCCCAAAATGCCAAAATGAAAATTCATTTACTCACACTCATTTGTTCTCAACCTATTTTGGTCAGAAAGATTTTGGTCTGTATTTCCCCCAAAGCTATCCTATGACTTCAGAAGACTTGGAAAATAGAGCACAAGTTGTATGGTCCATTTTGTTTATACATTAATGGTGCGTTTGCATCCTTTTTGGACTACATGAGAGCGAGTGAATGATGACAGAATTTGTATTTTTGGGTGAACTATTCTTTCAAAGATGTTTTTCCTCCTGCATCACAGTTTTAAATGACATTAAGGTAAGATGTGGTACTGAGCATTAATAACTGGTATACTTATATTGCTTACCTTTGAAACAGGTGCTCTAAGAGAGAATCCGTGCAGGTAAAGGCTCTATAGGTGGAAAGGAAAATTTGCACATAATCTGGGTCTTGGCACTCTGGGTTCACTAACTCCATCACAAGACGCTCCATGGTGGCTGCTTTAAGCCTGCGGACCTTCAGTGTGCGGTACTGCATGAATCCGAAGGCGGAATCATTTTCGGCAGCATCTGGTGGGGGCTGGATGGGTTCACGGTGAAGAGTGACTCCATAGATGGCCCCATCTTCTACCTCCTCTCCCCACTCTTGCACAGGGTCCTGCAAAAACAGAAAATCGGGCTATAGATTTTATTTCTGCATCCATCTAATGGTAAAAATGTTATGTGAAACAAACTTTATTTCATTGTCATTAAATATAAATACAGTGGCATCATAAAAAGGTTTTCTAAATAATTTTCCTATTCCATAATGAAACTGTAGAAAGTCTGTAAGAAAACTGCAAAAATGCAGTTCTGTAGTTTAAACACCCTGAAATATAAGACAAATCATTGTAATTCCCCAAAACGAATACCCACAATGTACTGAGGTAACATTTCACCCATCGAGGAAGACAAATGCAAAACAGGTGCTCTTTGGAAAATGCATGCAAATAGATAAAAGATTACTATTCTAAAGAAGTAAATGCACTTTATCTTCACTGACTGAATGAAGAAGACAATAGAATTTACATTGCATTTCATTCTTAGCAAATGCGTTCTCAACAAATTGAATTAGAATACAGTGTACTAATCACTTTACTGACAGCATAACAGTTAAGTATGAAAAAAGCTGTAATTATGAAATGAAGCATGCAAAACCAGATTTGCCATTTCTATTTTAACAAAAAGAAGAGAAATATTTAAAAAAGCCAGCTATGGTCATAAATTCTTAGAAAATAAAAGTTGAAAACTGGGGTGTTTTAAAAAGAAGTGTAGAGGTTTGACTAGCTATTCTATGCACCAAAAAGACTCAGCATTTACTTTCAAAAACATTTTTACTTGGTTTTGGTAAAATGAAACTTGGATTATTTGCATAGCAAATACCATATCCCTGAATGAATAACAGCTGTGGGCGAATAAAAAAACAACAACTGATGACTTTACACAAAGACAGACTGAGAGACACACTGGAGTAAATTAGGTCTAGTATTTTGTCTTCCAGCACAGACAGGGTTGTTATTGGGCTGATTGTTGACTGTTTTCGAATGTGACACTCATTAGATAAGGTCATAACAACTGGCTTGAAGACATTTTGGCACTAGTTTTGAAAACAGCAAAATCTCCACATTGATATTAATCCTGGATTTTCACGAAAATGCTCTTATCACAAATGTACCATTTTATGTACATTCACTCTTTAAGAGATTACATTATCAATCACAACTCCGGAAAAAAAAAAAGTGCATGTACCTTTAAAAGATCATCATTTTAAAAATATGCTTCTTTTATAAGATTTCACAGTTATGTCCATACTCTACTTTTTGTCAACACTGTCAGATATTTATTAAACATCTATTAACCCTTGTGTAACGTTGTAGCTGGCAATGGCGAAGACGATGTGTAGAACCCAAGTGCACTTTTATTAAATAAACGTGAAATCCAAAACCCTACCTTTAAATGAGAACTAAACTAGACATAGACATGACTAAACATAAATGTGGCTTGACATAAACTAGACTTAGCATGGCTTAAACATGACATGAACTTCAAAAGTGCTACCAAACAAACATCAAAACTAGACAAGAGACAATGGCAAACATGAGGGCTTAAATACACAGACATGGGGGAACATAAACCAATGATCAAACAACTCTAAACAAGATAAGAAGACTAATAACCTAAAAGCAATTACAAACTAGAACTGATAACAAAGTAATCAAACAATGAACCAATGAAAACAAGACACATGAACATGGAGGGAAAACAGGACATCACATATCTAGGGAAACACATGACATTAACTTTTCAAAATAAGAGACATGAAAAAAGGAACCAACAGAATAAACATGACATTATGTTGTGTTTATTTTGTGCTAACAAATTTTGTGTTCCTGTTAAAAAATGACCAACCCACTAAGATGGTTTATAAATCTCTCATGTTGCATATATTATCAAAATATATTGCATTAGATTTTATCAAATTCATTTTTATTAATTATAACAGGTTTTATACTCTTTTTTTATTTTTATTTTTACATATTGAAAGAAGGATTCATTAAACTGAACTTAAACTGAGCCAGTGGGGGGCACTCCATGCAAACAATAAAATAAAAAAATTATTCATAATAATTATGGTCTAAATTAATAACCTCTTGCTTGATCTGAACAAAACAGGTGTTGTTTTAAAGCCTAGACTTTACAATGCATATAGCTGCATATATGCATTTGCACATATCCTACCAATTCTTAAATTACGTTTTTTTAAATGCTGACAAATTAGAACTTCATTCTCATCATTTGCAAATTTGTTATCACAACAATTATATTCATATTTGGTTAAACCATAAAAAAAGATGAGATAGCCAAGTGTTATATATCGTTGGAAAGGTCTCAATTAGTTAAATGCAAAGAGCAAATTAGTTTCACTCAGAGCCCAAACTGCAGTGAGTATTAATGTATAAAATTCCCACTGACACACATAAATATAATAAACAGGAGTGTCTTTTTGTCGCATTTTCCCTTAATACTTCCTGAAACATACATATAACAAAGACAATGACATACCGTAACTTGCAGCAGACTATCCCGATTCAAACATGCCCAAACACAACAAAATATGTTAAGTAGATCTTGAAATAGTCCTCAAAGAGTTTACATGGAAAGATGTTGAACAACAGGGCGCTCAACACACGATATGTGTGTGTATTTGTGTGCATGTGAGCGTGCGCGCATATAATGGAACTGTTGTTTATATTGAAATGCTCCCTCACGTGACTTTATCAAGCCTGCTTCACGGGTGCGCTTCAGTGGTCGCGTTCATGCAGATATGAAATGCTGCACAACATATAGTGCACGTTGAAGCCATATTTCATTTCAGAAGACTGTACGCACTGTTCCGCGAGTACACCTAATTTCTTGACACTGCTTCAGTTTCTGCTCCATTTAAAACAACTAGGTTCTATCTGGCGTATTTAAAGGTACACCTTCGACTTTGGAGCTGGCCAATTATAAAAATGTTAAAACAAAAAGATCATATTTTTTTCATCATCTATGGCAAGGCGGGCCAAATCATCACGGGCCTACTTTGGCCCATGGGCCCTAGATTGGGCACCTCTGATCTAAAGGATTGGGATGCTCCTGAACACTTAATATTTCAGTATTTTGTAGTATAATCCATTAATTTTCAATGGTGGATCATTTTTGACTGGGAAAACAACAAGTGTAACAAAGTGAAATAAAACCAATAAAATGCCATTTGTGTGTGTGTGTGTGTGTAAGTTTAAGTGGTTTATGAGGACTTTTCAGATTACAAACTGGTAATTACAAGGGTATTATGCTATAAATGTGCTTTATGAGGACATTTCTAGTGTCCCCATATATCAAATATCTTAAACATATTAAACGATGTTTTATTGAAAATGTAAAAATGCAGAACGTTTTTTGTGAGGGTTAGGTTTAGGGGTAGGGTTGGGGTTAGGGGATAGAATCTATAGTTCATACAGAATAAAAATCTATGTCTATGGAGAGTCTTCATAATGATAGCTGCACCAACATGTGTGAGTGCGTGTGTTTTCAGATACCATATGTGAACTAAGTTTAGAAATTGTATTCTAATTGGATTAAGTATAAAAAATGATCTGGGTCAAAAACGACCAGAACACAACATAAGGGTTAATTCGGTTAATATCAAAGTCAGTCTTCATTCTGAAGGTTCTCTTTCCATATTACACATTTTATGAGTTCAACTAGGCCATATTTTTAAGTATGTCTTATTAGTTGCTTGCAACTTTAGAAAAACAAAATAAGTACAGTACAGATTTTAATGCATGTGATATGCAAAATGTGTTTGAAAGCTATCCATAAGCTGTCAACCCCATTATTCTGATGGTGGTAACTATTCAATAGCCTAGATGGAGTTTAAAATCAACTTGAAATCATACTGTATTCTAAATTATTTCTTAATTAAAGATGAATGCAAGATTTGCCAAATGAATAAACGCAAATGTAAATTTGTCAATATTTAGCCAATAATAAATATTTAACAAAACCCTACGCACTGTTCAACAGAATTATAAACATAAACTTTTGCTTCACGTCTGTAGCCTGTTTCATCCCATCCATGTCTGTTTTGCCCTCAGAATCAGTGCTTTACATCAATATCTAAGTGAATACATCACAGAAACAATATGCAAACCACACAAATACAAGTTTGTGGTTCCGAAGATACCAAGAACAGTCTTTTCCTCTAACAAGTCAATTGCTGTGAATATCACAAGTGCATGCTTCCTAGAAACTCCAATTAAGCAAGACAAGAGGAGTTACTGGAATGTCTAAGCTAAAACCATGTAAATGCATTAAAACTGTGCCATGGGGTAAAAGAAGAAAAAAAAAAAAACAGCAAATGGGGGAGGAAATGCAGAAACTATCACAGGTCAGCTGTGAAACAGCACACTAAAGACAGTAAAGAGCAAATCTCTACAGGTGGGTTGGTTTTTAGAACAAACACAAAATCTGTTCTAGTGAAAGACTCCAAAGGGAAAAGTGAACCACACTCTCCCATGAGCCCTCAATTGCTTTTAACGCTCTGGTAGGTAGCTGTTTAACAGTGTTTTCTAAAGCCAAGATCACATCTAAATATTAAACCAATTGACTTATGCAATGAGCCATGTGTCTGTTTTAATAGCAGTGGCCACCATGACTCTCATACAGTACCGGGACAGGGTATTTGGCATTTTCTATGGTATGCCATTTATTAGAACAGAAAAAATGCTCTTGATTCATTTTCACGTATCGCTGCGCATTACATTTATTCATTTTTGGCATTGCATTGTACCGATGCAAACCGCACACAAAGGGCAGTTCACGCCAAACACGAACGCATATCTCGAGACGCGTTTTTAAACAATTCTTTTTAACTGTCGTTTGAAAACGTGGCGCCCCCGCGCGAAACGCTGAAGACGGACGGGAGCAAGAGCGTGTTCGGTGTGAACGGCCCATAAAACTAGTGTAATTTCCCTAGCAAGTCTATTTAAACATATTTAACAGCGGATATTATTTTATATATTATATCAGAAGAAACCATGCCTTCTATGGAAATAACATAGTTCAGAAAGTGACTTACCATTGTGAACTGCCATTTTCCCATATTTTCTTCAGCCGTATGATTAAACAATTTAAGGGTTAAGACTTTCCATTAGCGCAGCGAAAAAACTTTGGAAACAATATTCCTTCATCTGTTGTCAAACCTGACTGTCATGCCCAGAGAGCTGCTGGAAACGAATCACTTCGAGAGTTGGTGGATCAAGAACTTCAGTGTGGATCAAATAAATTGTACATTTCAGACCATACAATCGTCTTTTCATAAAAACATACATAAAAACATACAAAATCGGCGACCCAAAAGATGATAATTTTTGTGTTTTTATTTTTGATAAAGGAGACAGTCTGTTCTCGCTATGTTAAACATGTCTTTAAAGCAAACACTTCATGTCAAGAGCTTTAAACGGCAAGTGAGGTTGTCTTCCTACATAAACAATGACGTCTAGGGTGTGTTCTACAATGAGGAAGGCTTGGCTCATGAATATGAATTACATTACGTTAAGTTAGGCCAGTAGGCTTAAAGGAATATTCCATTCCTAGTTTAATAAAAGTTAAGCTCAATCGACAGTATTAGGCATTTTGCTGATAACCACAAAAAAAAATTTCGACTTGCCCCTACTTTTCTTTAAAAAGGCTAAATCTGGGTTGCAGTGTGAGGCACTTACAATGGAAGTGAATGGCAGTCTGTAACGAAGGTTAAAATAACGACCAGGCAAATAGCTAGTGAAGTGAAATGTGGTAACGATTCTAGGGGCCCAAAGGTACAGGGAGGCCCCAAACAAATTTGAAACTGTATTTCTTTAATAGGTAAGGAGCCCAGAGCAATATACGGTCAGGGGGGCCAGAATTCCTTGCTACGGTCCTGGCCACAACACACGAGACACAAACAATATGTGTGTTAACAGTGGCATCTCTGGGTCTTTATTTAGTGTGGGGACAAACAATCACTTAACAATCAATTATTTGACCGATCTTTGAAACATTGGCGAATAATTCTAGATTCTGTCTGTCATTTTGACAGATAAAAAAGAAACAAGAAACACATTTTAACCTACTGCATCAGTTTTGACTTCACTCTTTGTCCCTCACATTCCCACTGTGCTTGTGCCCCGTTTATTCCCTGGTATTAATATGCATTTTAGATGCGTATTAACTGGCACCATCATCATTTACACCTGGTATTGTGTGTCACGTTTGTGTTTAGATATTGAGTAGAGGGTATCTTGATTTCATGACTGCATACATCAATCATTACTTCAGTGTGTTAATGTACGATAATAAAGTGCAAACTGCATAATAACAAAAAGAAAACAAAAAAGAAGTGCATCATTTCAGCCAATTATGCATGCATTATAAGGGCAAACATCACGTTTAGAGCAAAATTGTCCGTTTTTTTAGCGGAGTGCTCTTCTGGCCCCACATGCCAGCAGGCTTTTCCCCACCTCTCTAGGGCTGCGGAGGGGGACGAGGGGAGGAAAAAAGAGGAGAGGAGAGGGAAAGGGCAAGGCAGATGGAACACCTCTCCATATTTTGGCGGCCGGTAGGGAACATCTCCGCTCCTGGCAGTGGCTTCACCACTCCAGGCAGCTGGTAGAGAGCCCCTCCTCCCCTCGCGGATGGCAGCCATTCCTCTGCATCCAACTCCTCCGTCCCCCAGTGGATGGCCGCAGCTGCTACTTTGGGTGGATGGCAGTGGCAAGGACTCCATGACAACGCATCCCTCCTCCTTGCAGGGTTTCGGCACCAATGTAACAAAGGTTCACGGCAGCTGCATGTGGCTCTCTCTCTCCCGAACTGCCACGTTCCTCTGCACTTATCCCACTCCTTGGCTGATTGGCCTAATTGGAGGCCGGGCATGCATAGTCACGGCCCTCTTCCTCCTTACAACCTCGTTTAAGCACAGCAGTTGATTGACAGGTAGAAGTTTCACACTAGAACTCATTGGTTTCACCAGACTCAAACAAGGGGAGTCAAAAATCTATCATAAAAGCCTATCTACTGTCATTTATGTGCCATTATAATAGATGCTACGCCCCTCAATGTCCTAGTACTAATGAAATGAAAAGTTCAACCATTCATAAATACACAAATGTATAAAAACACAACAAATTTTCAAAGATGTACAATTAATTATTTATATTTATTCATTTGTGAGTTATACAGTATCTCTAAGTCAAAAATACAGGTACCGCCTGAAAGTACCTAAATGAACAATGTTGGATGGTCTATCTGCTGATTCAACTGGAGCCTGTTTTATCCATGAAAACCTTTCATGAAAAGTCCAAATGACTCAGAAGCAGCTGTACAGAACCTTGAATGAATAATGGGGAAAATTGTATGAGATGTCCAGAATGAGATGCCCACACACTCAAAATCTCTAAATCAGACAAAGAGCAGATTGTTGGTTTTCTGGGTATAGAATGAGTGTTTGTTCATTAAAGCCTCTCTGTTCTCTGTAACACAGATCTGTGAATGTACAATGGCATCCATGGAGCCCACCCCACGCTCATACTGACATGCAACAATGGATGATGCACATTAATGAACTTGCCATTTAAAAGACATTAACACAATGAGTACAGTATTTATGCATAATCATTACTAATAACATTTATTTCTGAGGCAGGGGTCTCATGATTATGTGTTTGCTGTGCACACTCCCACAAAAATATGTGCACACACAAGCATGCGCACACAGGCACAAAAAACAAACATAACTTGCATGAAAATCCATCCCTGCTTAGAACATTGCTTCATTTTTACTAGGAAACTTAAAAACTTTTTATCATCAGCCTAGAATAATGGCCAACAACTGGTGGTAGGCCAATGCCAAAAAATCTTGACATTATATTAATTGTATATAATCTTGTATATAATTCTAAAGTAAGTTATAAAGATAATTAAAATAATAATTAAAAAAAAAATAAAACAATAAGGTATTTTTTCCTTGATGGATGGATGGATGGATCATCATCACTGACCTCACTGTGTTCCTCCAGGTCCAGCAGATGAAAGCTCCTGAGCCAAATGCCAGGCTCCTCGTCCATCTGCACATCCACATGATGCCCAGCCTGGCACAGCCGATGCCTCATACGGCCCAGTCGTGCCCGCAGACCCCTTTCTCCCCCAGACACCACTAGAGACGACCTCATCCTCCACCCGTTTTGCACACCAACTTCCTTTAGTTTCAGAGAACTGTGAACAAAAATTTAAAGAGCATTCAGTTTGCTGATGCATTTAAGAGCCAATTTGTGACCAAGAAACAGAGAATTTTATATATTTCTTATCCATTTCACATTATTTATTTATCTTTTTTCTTCAGCAGAATCCTAAATTTTAATTTTGAATCCCAGGTTTGGAATATGGTCTCAGATTATGGACTGCACTTTATAACTTGTAATTCTTTTAGTTCATAAGTCTTGACTTTGTGTAAAATAACTTTTTGGTTTCACAGATCTAAGAAGTCTTGACTGTAAAATAAATGGCTGCACCTGGGGGAAAGCCATAGTTTTTATTTGATTTTAGACACACATTCAGTATAAAGATAAGCTCACCACATAATAATTATGTAATATTTTTTTATAAAACCAGGTGTGTGTAACAATTCTAATGAGATAAACCACAGTAAAATAATAAATCCTTATTTAAATGTTTTGTCACATTTAGATGCAGAACAAACAAACAAGTAAGCAAAAAAAGCTTGTAAAACAGGGTGAGTTACTCACTGTAAATGATGCTCCTTATCCACAGTGTCTGTTTTCCTGGTAGATTAGATCAGATTGTCATGTTCACTGTTGTCTTTTTGTTTTTGTGCTTTTATGTTGAAATTTACTTTAGTTCCTGTTTCCTGTTTGGTTTTTGTAGTCCTTTTGTAGTTTCATATTATGATTGGTTTTCCCCTGATTAGTTCTCTTTCCCTGATTGTTTCCCCAGGTGTTCCTTATTCCCTTGTCTGTTCCATTTGTGTACTTAAGCCCTTTAGTTTCCTTGTTTCCCTTGTTAGTTCTTGCATGTTTTGGATGCTCTGTGCCAGGTCTCCCTTGTTTTGCTTTCTACTGAGTTTTTCTTTATGTTTTTTGAATAAACTGCTGCATATAGATCCCCATTCTCCGCCTGCTTTGTCACACAGATCCTAATATCTATGTTTGTACTCTAAAATCAGGACTGGGGATGCCATGACTTTCAGAAAGTTCCTTAATGATCTGATGCACAGAATGGAGCACATTGAAAGACAGCTCCCTGTAAAAGTGAATATGAACTTACTAGATGATCTAAATTTAGTAACACTGCAATTCTGATCCATTTATCCCTCATTCTCTCTGTGCTAATTAACAGGCACATACTCACACAATAAACTGATTGTCACAGACTAATGGGCTGTCAAATCAGTTTATTCCACCCAATGCATCCTTTTCATTGACACAGTCTCTCCTTTTTCTGACAATGTTTTGTTGTACGTTTTTAAATAGCAGGAATTTTGTAGTTCTCCGTCCTTGTGTTTAATGGAACTACATTTGACACTATCAAATAAACAAGATATTAATAGTGGACACTGTAAATTCTGTAAGGGTGGTAGATGTGAAAAACCAAAATGAGAGATAGCTAAACATAACAGATGGAAGTTAGTCAAGTACAGGCATTGCTATCCACAACACAGATTTTGTGTAACCTATGAAACTTTAAGAATGTCTATTTTAGGGGTCTGGGTAGCTCAGTGAATATTGGCCCTGACTACCACCACTGGAGTCACGAGTTCAAATCCAGGGCATGCTGAGCGACTCCAGCCAGGTCTCCTAAGCAACCAAATTGGCCGGTTGCTAGGGAAGGTAGAGTCACATGGTGTAACCTCCTCGTGGTCGCGATTAAGTGGTTCTTCCTCTCAATGGGGTGCGTGGTAAGTTGTGCGGGGATCGCGGAAAATAGCATGAGTCTCCACATGCTGTGAGTCTCCACGGTGTTTTGCACAGCGAGCCAAGTGATGAAATGCGTGGATTGACAGTCTCAGATGTGGAGGGAACTGAGACTTGTCCTCCGCCACCCGGATTGAGGTGAGCAACTGCGCCACCACGAGGACCTACTAAGAAGTGTGAATTGAGCATTCCAAATTGGGAGAAAAAGGGGATAAAAATATATATTTTAAAAAGAATGTCTATTTTAATTGACAATAAATGATCAATTACATAATACGTCACGTCGATATTTGCATGTCTTAATACTGAACCCTTAAACCCCTCGACCAGTGTTTAACTGAAAATATCTCACTTTGAAGTGAACTTTTCTCCAATTTAGAATACAATTTAGAAACTCCAACTTTTTCTCCAATTTACAAGCCATATCACTACTTTTACCTTATATTTGAGCACAAACACGTCATTGGCTATCTGTAAATGTGATAAACTTTGAAAGTACAAAAAATAACATTATCGACTTGTAGTTACACCTACAGTCTTGGCCTATGTTTGGAATAGCAGGCCTACTACAATAGGAAGTATGCAGAGAATGCTGTGCATAGTATACACATTTTTTGTATGCATAGAATACATGGGTGATTCATCACAAGGACAAATCACATTTGCCAAAATGTAAAAACTACAGCAGAGTACACTTTAAGGAATACTGTATCCTGCAATGTAATATGCTCGACTTGACCTTCCATTTCCAGTGTGAAGAATTAATGAAAAAAACATCAACATTGATGTTTAACATAAATTTCTTGATTCATTATTTGATCAGACTGACAAAAATTAAATTTTTATTTCCAAGATGATATGAAAACTGGTTGCCACTCACTAAAGTAAACAATAAACTATGCAGTATTTCTTATTATAAACACAGCAGAGAATCTTCTGTTTGGTACATGAACAAGTGTGCAATCCGAACACATGCAGAATATCTGACAAAATAATTACTGCACAACATACATAAGTCATGGTTGCCCTAAAATTTTTCATACTTCACGTTTCTGTAACCCAATTTCTATTTCTCTTTTGCAAGATAGAACAGAAAACTAATTGACTGCCAACCAAATTAAAGACAAACAAACAAACATTTCTAAAGTTTTTAATTTCTAAAGTACATAAACAATATAAAGAAGCATTAACACTGAAGATTAGTCAGAAATAAAGACATAATATGGGGATAAAACATTTATACATTTTTTTTTTTTTTTCAGAAACCAGTGTATACACCGAAAGTAACCCAAGATTATGAGTTTATTGTTTGAGTAATTTGGGATGCATCAGTGCTAATGGCAGAGAGGCCTTTTCCAACACACACACACACACACGCGCGCGCGCATGACCAATCCTGATGTACAGTTAAGATGGTTACACTTTTATCTCTCTCTGAGTCAGTGTCTCCAGAGTGTTATATAACAAGTTCAGGGAAGCAAGGTAGGCATTCAGAACACCTGTTCATGGAAATGCCCTTCTGCTTAATATGTGGGAGGAATATTAACGATACTAATAATTTACTGATTTATGAGATTTGTTAATGTTTTTATTATGAAACATTATTATTTCCCAAAAGGGATTATTCTTAAAGAAAAAAAAATCTAGTGTGTTTTGCCAACAAAGTAATATTCTGTTATGACAACACATATAAGACACGAGCATTGAGAAAGAAGAACTCAATAACTACATTGCATTCATGGTGCTGTCCAATTATTGATAAATACCAGATTTAGAGCCAAAACTCAGTACATTCAGATGAACATTTCACCCAAAATTAAAACCCTGTCATCATTAACTGACTTCATTAACCCTCATGCTGTTGTAAACCCATTTTTTCTTTCTTTCTATGGAACTCAAAAGGAGAAATACTGATATGTTCTGCCCACTCTATTACAAGCAATTTTGAAAGGGTACTAAAGCTTTCCAGTCCCAAAAAGGATGCAAAAGCAACACAAAAGTATCATATAAGTAGTCCATGTGGCTTCCAAACACACAGATAAGATGCAGTTTACACTGGCTGTGTATAAACTTTACCATCTGAATGTATTAATAGCTGTATACAATCCACAGAATACGAGGAACACAGAAACAACGGAGGACTCTTCCAAGATGCTGTGGAACAATGACAGTAGGAGCTGTTTTCAAACTCTCATGTGATGTGTGCTTATATCTTATATCATCCATCCATGATTTCTTGGGATCGTCCCGGTTTTTGGGTGTCTATCCTGGAAGAATAAAATTCCATTCCCAAAATGTCCTGAAACTTTCCTGAACCACTTACCCATAAGAACATTTGTTGTTTATGTACACAGTTTTCAAGATGACTGATCAAACTCTCCTACACCACTCTCTCATATGAATCTTTAGAAAGTCTGATTCATTTTAGTGAGTCGTTTCGTATGGACAACTCGTGTGTATGAAGCTCACCAAAACTGTTCTCTCCCTCTCGTATGAAGCATTGGGAATTTCGATTCATTTTAGTGAATCAGTTTGTTTGGAGGATTAATTTACATGAACCATATTCTGAGTTTCACACAGAATATATTTGTGGAAAGTATTTTTAAAACCAAGTAAGTTTTAATTAAACAGTATTATAATGGACATTTGTGTGGTATCTATATGTTTACTTAAGTATGAGAATTGAGTACTTTTTACACCACTGTATACGGAGGTAGGAAATGCAGCAAGGCACATACGAATCCAAAGTTCGCATCACATCCTGTCTACTGAGATACGTTCATCTGATCGTTTCTCCCCCTTTTCTCCCCAATTTGGAATGCTCAGTTCCCAATGCGCTCTCAATTCCCAATATGGCGTAGTGACTCGACTCAATCCGGGTGGTGGAGGACAAATCTCAGTTGCCTCCGCGTCTGAAATCGTCAATCCACGCATCTTATCACGTGGCTTGTTGAGCGCATTACCGCTGAGCCATAGCATGTGTGGAGGCTTCACACTATTCTCTGCGGCATCCATGCACAAATCACCACACGCCCCGCAGAGACAGAACCACATTATAGCGACCACAAGAGGTTACCCCATGTGACTCAACCCTCCCTAGCAACTGGGCCAATTTGGTTGCTTAAGAGACCGGACTGGAGTCACTCAGCACACCCTGGATTCAAACTTACGACTCCAGGGGTGGTAGTCAGCGTCTTAACTTGCTGAGCTACCCAGGCCCCCATCTGATTGATTTTTGGAGGCAACAAAGATGTATCCTTTACTGCATATCAAATCCCACAATCCTGTGTGTGCGGATCCACAGCTGTTGAGCTGAAGAAAGAAAATGGTGGCCGAGGAGGTGGTTGATAGCCAGTTTATGTATAAATGTATGTTTTTCCCCTTTTTCCAACTTTTGATTCCATTTCTAGTAAGGTTGTGTGACATGACGATATATATCGTGGCAATGATATAAAGTGTCAAACCATAGAGATTTTGCTATATCATGTACATTGTGATATATATAGCCATGAGCTAGCATGGGCTTATCTATCAGTGGGCAGGGTTTCACATGAGACTGAGAGAATTTAAGGGTTTTTACGGCATTGAGCATTTTTCTGCTCAAGCAAATTTAATGAATGACCTTCTTCAAGCGTTTGGCGCTTCAAAGGCACTAAATATTCTTCTCATCTGACCAAGAGTGTCTCACGTACCTGTCGCGTGCCCTGTCTCTGGAGCTCCGAAATGCAAGTGAGTCCAGGAGGCTGTCTGATATTTGCGCTTCAGAGATAGGAGAGCTTAGAGCGGGATCTGAAGTGCTACTCAATCGTTTCTTATGGTGGCCCAGTAGTGCACAACCCAACGAAATTCAAAAAGCAAACATAAGTTCACAACACAACGGAAACAAGCCACAACACAACGCAAAAAAGCCGCAACACAACGGAAACAAGCCACAACACAACGAAATAGCCACAACACAACGGAATAGCCACAACACAACGGAATAGCCACAACACAACGGAAATGATCCCGACCACTAGGGGGCAGCGTCGGCACTAAATGACTAAATTTTGACTGTCTGATCAGCCTCACGTTCTGTTCCTGTCAATCATACACAAGGTGTCAACCAATTATACGGCATGAGGGAGGGGCCGAGCCATCACACACTCACACACACACACACAGTGTCAAACTCGGAGGAGAGGAGAGGAAAAACACATGTGAAAACAAAGCAAAAGCAGGAAAATGAGTCGGAAGCACAGCAGCATTTGGAACCACTTTAATGATGTGGACAATGTTAAAGCACAGTGTAGAATTTGCCAAAAAAAAATATCGCATAAAGCCGGTTCTACGCACAACCTACACCAGCATATGCGAACTGTGCACCTAACTGTGAAGCTAAGCGGAGCTTCGAGAAACAGCTTTTTCTTTAATATGGGTTCTATTATGTTCAGATTGTATTTGTTTTGAATGTTGTTTCTATACATTAAAAAGTTCTAATGCAAATGCTTAATAGTATTATTTTTTCATAACAAATCAATGCATTTTTAAAGAAATTGTGAGACATTGCGAGTATGAGTTCATTTAATAACCGAATTAGAATTGTTTTCACACCTATCATAGAGAAAACATTTTTTTTTTAAAGAGCCGTTTGTGAGCCAAAAGAGCCGGCTCTTTTCAGTGAGCTGAGTCAAACGAGCCGACTCACGAAAAAGAGCCAGATTGCCCATTACTAATCCAGACCGCCAGCGATAACGCATGGGAGATTGAGAGCAATTTACCGTTTCCGGAGACCACCTGTCCCCCTAGTGGTCGGGAGAATTTTGTTTGTGTTGTGGCTATTCCGTTGTGTTGTGGCTTGTTTCTGTTGTGTTGTGAACTTATGTTTGCTTTTTGAATTTCGTTGTGTTGTGCACTACTGGGCCACCGTAGTTTCTGACCCAGGAAAACCCCAAATGGAGAAATAAATCTCCACAGAACAGGACGACTGCCAAACAGGTTAAGAAAATGAAGAGAAGCTTGTTATCGAAACAGGTGCGACATCTGTGGTATTGGTTCACAAAAGTCGGCACAGAGCAGAAACATTTAACGCACGACTATAATCACCTCAAAATGTTGCATGCAAAAAAATATTATGAAAGCAAAAAGATGAAATCATTAACACATTATTTGATGAACACATTTAATTCACTCATTTATTTATTCTTCGGAAGAAGCTGTAATATATATATATATATATATATATATATATATAGGAGTCTATTAGCATGGCACATCTTAACATGGCAATATTTGCCCACTCTTCTTTGCAAAAGTGCTCCAAATCTGTCAGATTGCGAGGACATCTCCTGTGCACAGCCCTCTTCAAATCACCCCACAGATGCTCAATTGGATTCAGTTCTGGGCTCTGGCTGGGCCATTCCAAAATGTTAATCTTCTTCTGGTGAAGCCATGCTTTTGTGGATTTGGATGTGTGCTTTGGGTCGTTGTCATGCTGAAAGGCTCTTCATCTTTCTAACGGATGCCTGAATGTTTTGTGCCAAAATTGCCTGGTATTTGGAACTGTTAATAATTCCCTGCACCCTGACTAAGGCCCCAGTTCCAGCAGAGGAAAAACAGCCCGAAAGCATGATGCTGCCACCACCATGCTTCACTGTGGGTATGGTGTTCTTTGGGCAATGTGCAGTGTTGTTGTTGCACCAAACATACCTTTTGGAATTATGGCCAAAAAGATTAACCTTCATTTCATCAGACCATAATACATTTTCCCACATGCTTTTGGGAGACTTGATGTTTGTTTTTGCAAACTTCAGCCGGGCTTGGATGTTTTTCTTTGTAAGAAAAGGCTTCCGTCTTGCCACCCTACCCCATAGCCCACTCATATGAAGAATACGGGAGTTTGTTGTCACATGTAGCACACAGCCAGTACTTGCCAGAAATTCCTGCAGTTCCTTTAATGTTGCTGTAGGCCTCTTGGAAGCCTCCCTGACCAGTTTTCTTCTCATCGTTTCATCAATTTTGGAGGGATATCCGGTTCTTGGTAATGTCTCTGTTGTGCCATATTTTCTTCACTTGATGATGACTGTCTTCACTGTGTTCCATGGTATATCTAATGCTTTGGAAATTTTTTGTACCCTTCTCCTGACTGATATCTTTTAACAATGAGATCCCTCTGATGCTTTGGAAGCTCTCTGCGGACCATGGCTTTTGCTCTGAGATGCAACTAAGAAAATATCAGGAAAATCCTACTAGAACCGCTGAACTTTATTTGTGATTAATCAGAGTCACTTTAAATGATGGCAGGTGTGTAATGACTTCTATTTAACATGAGTTTGAATGTGATTGGTTAATTCTGAACACAGCCACACCCCCAGTTATAAGAGGGTGTGCACACTTATGCAACCAGGTTATTGTAAGGTTTTTAATAAAAACACTTCCCCCACGAATATTTCAGTTTGTTTTTCAACTGAATTGTTCACATTATAGGTCACATTAAAAGTGGAAAAAGTTCTGACATGATTTATCTTTGTCTCATTCTTTTACATCACAAAAACCTGGCATTTTAACAGGGGTCTGTAGACTTTTTATATCCACTGTATATAACGTTATCATTATATAAAATTACTCCTATCGTGATATAAGATTTTGGTCATATCACCCACCCCTAATTTCTAGCAAAAAAAAGGAATTGTAGTTATTAAATATACACTTGGTTATCGCCAAAGCTCTCTTGATTTTGTTCTAGATTAATAATCCGTTGTGGTTCAGTTGGACTGAATGAATTCTGTTGTCCTAGCAACTATGTGACGTGGTGCTGCCTCAGAACCAATTTCCAGAGGTACCTCCATACACAAACGCTGTCTGTAATGTAAGTCAGTAAGGCAACAATTTAGCTACCTTTGGATTGGAATTCAGCCATTATGTTGGCTTTACAAAGCCATTTTACAGACATGGTTTAGGGATTTTTCAAAATTCCAAACCAAGACCATAATTTCTTACTTTACCTCCTAGCGTTTTCAAGCTCAGGCTGTTCAGGCTGTTCTGACTCAGATTGCTGACTTCTTTAACTGATCAAAATTATGGTTTTCCCACAGCGGGAGATCAAAAATACCCAAAATCCCATTGTCGTATATTAACAGAATGTTTAAATGAGCCAATGAAATGTTTGTGAATTCAAACTTCCAACTGTCAAAAAATATAAATGTAAACAATGCCTTTAATCTGCTTTCTCTCTCTCACCTTACTTTCTTATTTATCTTTCTCGGTAACCTTCAAACTTTTTTCTTTTTTTGAATTAGTGTTGACAAACTTTACCTATCTAGTTATTTTTTTGTGTTAACTATGTATGCATGTTTCTGCTTAGCTTTAAAATGTAAAAGTATGCAGTAAATTAGTTTGCTAATTGCTGAAGGACATTTCTCCAGTTCTATGCCGAGAAGGTATCTCTGGCTTATCATCAACACAGGTGTCATGTGAGAATCATAATCTTTAACAGGTGTTACATTAAAAACATGACTGATGTCATTTGTCATGCAAGGAGTCATGTGCACAAACGATTCAGTTTGCTAATACTTTTCTTGCAATACAACTCAATAATTAATTTATTTTCACCAGCACAAATTTTCTAACAGATCAGTTTGAATTGAGACAAAGCTTCCAGGAAATGTAGTGGGTATATCTGGTCATATTTCTCACTGCTGTCAGATCAGGGACTGGATCAAATCAGAGTTTGCCCTTCCTCTTTTTGATACGAGTCTTCCTCTTGGTTTTTGCGTCAATTATCAATTGCGACTGGTGCTTCAGGATGGCACGGGTGATGACATCACCTTCATCTTCGCCACTCTCTTGCTCATCTGTTTACAGAAAGGACATGCAGGTATGAGAGGTGTGTGTCACTTTTCTTTGCTAAAGGTTTAAGTTCTCATATTGTACAGTGTACTTATGGATTTACAGCATTCTTTAAAGGATAACAGCTCTAAGGGACTAGTAGGCCAGCTTCTTGTAGTCAGTATCACACTTAAATCTGCTCAGGCCCTTAAGACCTTTAACAAACCAGTCACCAGTATGTAAACCAGAAGAGTGAGCTTTTAAGTGCCACACAGTGTCCCAACTGAGGAATGGAACTAGATCAGAGAGCACACGTGAATACAGATTGAAAACTGAGAGCTTCAGTACTGTGTGTGCTTGTAGAGAAACACAATACATCATTCAAACATACACAGCCGTTCCAGGTCAAGAGCTTCTTCAGTTCATGAGCCAGTGGTCACTGGTCAACATGCAAGAGCAGGTACTGGCATTAATGATTTGGCACTCAAGCCTTTTATTTAGAAGGGTAGACCTGACCTAATCCAGCATAATGCTCAGCTATGGACTAAAATATATGTTTAAATGAGTGTGTGACTATAAAAAGGTGTGGTGATAGAAGCTGGTGTCTCACCATAAAAGGGGGCCAGTTTCTGTGCCTCAGGCAACTGAATGCGAGTGTTGTGGTGGGGCAGTTTTCCTTGTATACTGGCACGGAACTGCAGGGCGGCATGAAAAAAAGACTCTGTTAACATTTTGATATAACATTTTTTTTTACCAATATACTAGGTACCATACCAATATAGGTGGCATTTCACTATTCTGCCCCCACAACATGGAACAACTTACAAAAAATCTAGAAATTAAAGGAACTGTTTCAATAGGCCAGTTTAAACTTTTGCTCAAAAGTTTGGAAATGAAATCTATGGTTTGTAAATGTTTTTAAATAGTCTTATGAAATTGTTATGAAATTGTTTGTAATGTACTAAATTGTTGTGATCTGTGCCGCTGTCTTGGCCAGGACTCCCTTGAAAAAGAGATTAGTAATCTCAAATGGGATTTTCCTGGTTAAATAAAGGTTTAATAAATACTAAAATAATCAGTGCGGGATTATAGCAACTTCAACAAGCCAAAACACAAAATTTGCATTTCAAAATAACAGGAATGTCCAAATAACATAACTAATCACTATTCACAGACATGCTCCTCACCTCTTCATCCTCCATCTCCTTTATGATGGTCACCAGATCTTTACCCTGCAGTTCCTCTTTTAGCCTGATAAGTTTCTGCTTGGCCTCAGACAGCAGCTGGAGCACGTGTTCTCCTGCATCTGAGGGAAGTTGGGGCACCGGACTTTTCATCTGTGAAAAAGCATAAAATTAATTAAGATGATTCTGCTCGGTTATGTACATTATTTACTGGATGAGAATGCAAATGCACTTTAAATGAATTAAGACTGGATCACTTTTACTATTGCTTCTTAGAGTTTGGGATTTTAAACCCCTAACCCTAAGTATTAAACTTTTGGTCTATTGGTGTAACCTAATTTGTCAGATTAATTTAGTCACACTAAATAAATAAATAAAAAACATATATATATATATATATAATATGACCCCATTAAATTCCAGGAAACTGTACAGTACTTTGCAAAAGTCTTAGGCACATAAGTTTTTTTCTTTAGATGGTTATTTATGTCTTAAGCTTTAGTGTGTCAATAAGAAATATACATTTATAACTCCCGAACATTCCTTTAGCAAATAGAATAGAAGAAAGGGAGATCTGTAACAGATTGCATGGCCCCCACAGAGACCCCCACTAAACATCGAGTCAGTCTGGGAGTACATGAAGAGACCGAAGCTGACAGCCTAAATAGATAGAAGAACTGTTGTGAATTCTCCAAGAACATTGGAACATCCTATCTGCCAACAACCAAGAAAATGGTGTCCAGGTGACCTAGGAGAATTGGGGCCATTTTGAGGGCAAAGGTGGTCACACCAAATACTGATTTAACTTTTTTTATGTTTACTAGACTTTGAATGACATTAATTGAAAAATAACAACTTTTTATGACATTATTTTTGAAGACATCATCACTATGCAACATTTTTCACAAGTGCCTAAAACTATGGCACAGAACTGTACATTTACAAGATGCTTTCTATATGCAGATACTGTAGGAAACAATCCTCATATTACCTGAAAGTGTTGACATACGTACATTTTCAGGAGGATCTGAATAACCCTTAATAACCCTGTCACAAAGGCATGACAGTAAACCTTTGTATATGTGGAGCATGTATGATGGATTTGATGTGGTTCACTAGTACCAGTGGTATATGCTGAAGTTTATCACTGAGCTGTTGCACTCCAGCTCGGACGGATCTGAGTGTGCGTGTGAGCCAGTCCAGATGATCTTTATATGCATCACGCTGCTGTTGCTCCTGCTGCAGTTGATGCTCGCAATCCTGCAGCATCTGCTGCTCACTAAACATGCGCACATAGGCATAAACATACACAGGATAAGTTAAAATACATAACCAGTGATATAGCTAGGATTGATGTTTTGTTATTATTTAATGAGAAAATGTAATGAGAGCATACAGTCATAATAATAGACTCATGTTTATTTTTGTTTTAGGATTTATACAACATACAGTGTCATCTCTCACCTTGATAGTTTAGTTTCTCCTGAATATTTCATATCCTGAAACTGAGTCTGCAGATTATTTCTCTCATCCTTCAGCTGAAGAAGAGTTTTCTCATTTTGTGCCTTCATCTTCTCCAGATGTGTCTGTGTTTCTCCCTGAGAGATAAACCTGTCCACTATTTCCTAATGATAAACATATATGATGAATAAACAGAGCTTAAAGGCATAGAGGGGTGAGTAAATAATGAGAGAATGTTCATTTTTGGGTGAACTAGTACTTTAACACAAAGTTTGGACAACTATACACATCTAGATTAGCAGTTCCTAAAGGAAATCCCAATTCTTGCAAGACAACAAAAATTGCGTTAATTCAAAATATTAGGTAAGCATAGGTTTTAGGCTTTGTTTCTATGTAAATGAAATGTTTTTTTGTTGTCATGACACTCGGCACAGGCTGAAAATATCGACAAAACAAAGTATAAAATGAGTCTGAAAATTAAAACTGAAGTGTGTCATTTCTGCACTACTAGCACCACCAAACGGAATTGCAAAAATAAGCACTGTTTTCAAAACAGCTTTACAAATATGCTTGAATAAAACTTGTTTTATTTTGACTTTGTTATGGGGTCACATGAGGTCATGTCTGTCTGTCTGTCCTCACCTGTGTGTCTGTGACTCCAGTGGCCTCTTTGATGCGTTGGAAAGCTTCCTCAAAAGCAGAGATGGCTTCCTCTTCCTCCCCCACTCCAGTGGCACTGCGCTGGGCATCAGTGCTCAGCTCATCGGGGTGCATGCTCGCTCGCTGGGGCTGAATGTGGAAAGATAGATGGAATAAGGAGGAGAGAGTATTAACATTCCCATTGCAGTAGGGAAATATAAAGATTTCACAACAATGAGGTTGATATCAGTAACTGATACAAGCCTGTATGCTCATATTTTTCTACGGAACACTAAAGGAGAATTTTTTGAAGAATCTTCAAATAGCTCAGTTGAGTGGAGTGGTGGTGGCGTAGTGGGCTAAAGTGCTGAGCTGGTAATCAGAAGGTCACTGGTTTGATCCCCACAGCCACCACCATTGTGTCCTTGAGCAAGGCACTTAACTCCAGGTTGCTCTGGGGGGATTGTCCCTGTAATAAGTGCACTGTAAGTCGCTTTGGATAAAAGCGTCTGCTAAATGCATAAATGTAAAAGTGATTGAAAATCGTCCCCTCTGCTGCAGCTAGGGTGGCCAACTTTCTAACAGCCAAATACGGGACATTCCAGCTTTAAATATGGAATTTTTTTTCCAGCAGGGCTCCGGCGTGAGACGCTGCTCAGCTGTTAAAGAGGTCCATCTAGAGCTTGTTTTTAGGAAAACAACTGAAAAGCAGCTCGTAGCAGCTAATAGGCTATGCTTAAAATCAAAACCGCTTTAATTTGACGACTAAGAAAAACCAAATTTCTATCAATCTTCATTTAAATTAAGCAGATATTTTTCTGTCAAGAGTTTTCTTCCCCATAATTAAGATGTATTTAAAGCTCAATGAACCGGCTTTCCGTTTAAAATTGGGCTCATCAGTTTGTAGAGAGTATATGACTGTTCAAAATAGTATGAATCAATAAAATTATTTGGCTGTTAGTTCAAGTCTTACTACTGCAACCAGGTATTATAATGGATGTTTATGGGTGAGAAAACGCATAACATAGTGTATTATTTCTTTGATTACAGTCTCATTGTTTTGTTTTGGCACTAAATCCCAATGGTGAGAAACCGTTATCATGCACTTGAATAACATATGTTTGACAAACTTCTGCTTCTGACTGAAAACATAACAGAAAACGTATGCTGAATTTGAATTGATCTTTACCAGGCGCCGACTGCTTCTGTCAAGTGTGGCATCTGTGTAACGTTTAACAGCTGATATTTCACACAACTCTTTTTCTTAACACAGCAATTTTTTAAAATGCTGTCATCTGACTTTAAGACATGGATTATGGCACATGAGTTGTATGGACTACTGGTGTCCTTTTCAGAGCTTGAAAGAGGTGGTCACTACGAACTGTCGCTGTATGGGAAAGAGCTGTGTAACGAATCTTCAAAACTCCTCCTTGTGTTCCATGGAAAAAAAATAACAGTATTCAGGTTTGGAACAACAATAGGGTGATTAAATGTTGACAGATTTTTTAAAAGCTGCAAGGTTTCTTAAAGGTAATTGTGTTTGATTCCAGCAGATGTGTGATTGATGAGGTGTGCTCACTCTTCTCTCCATCCTCTCTGCCAGAGCCTTCCTCTCTTCTGCCTGCTTCTTATAGCGGAAGAGAATTTTTTCTCTCTCTCTGCGCTCTCTGAGCACCTGCTCCTCCTTAAACTGCAGCTCAGCCTGGACACACACACACACACACACACACACACACACACACACACACACACACACACACACACACACACACACACACACACACACACACACACACACACACACACACACACACACACACACACAAGTGTTAGAGTTATATAAATCAGCAAGTGTTTGAATGTCACCATCACCATGGCACACATACAGATGCTTTTTTATTGGTATAAATCCTGTTTAATTCCTCTGAAGTCTTTACCTTGGCAGCGTCCTTAGACAGGTGAGCATCACTGTTCATGACCTGCAGGTCTTTGAGCTCTTGGGTCTGAAGGTGGATCTCTGCCTCCAGCTGGTCCAGCTTAGACTGATATGTAAGACTCTCTTCCTGTAAAAGGGTAGTTGACATGAAATACTTTTGGGAAGTCCTGTGGTGTGACATGTTATTCTCTTAATCTTAAAGGTATAGTTCACACAAAAATGAAAATTCTCCCATTATTTACTCACCCTAATGTTGTTCCAAATCCACATGACAGGCAGAATGACAGTCTCAGTCACCATTTACTTATTTTTTTGAAAACAAGATGCAATTAAATTGATCTGTGACAGAGACTAACATATTGCCGAACATCTCCTCTTGTGTGCCGTAGATGAAAGAAACACATACGGGTTTGAAAAAACTTGAGGGTGAGTAAATTATTGGTAACCTAAAATCCTCTGTTATCTATATGTTTATTGTGCTCTGTCAACCTGTAGCTGAATTCAGCTGTATTACCACACTTTTACCTGCAGGTGCTCCTTCAGTTTCAGGTATCCCCGCATGATGTGCTCTGCTTCATGACATTTCAGCTGTGCTTTCTCCAAACGGTTTTCCAGCATGCGCAACTTCTACACAATAAGCACAGATATGATCATTCATTCATTTTCTTGTAATGCACGAACACCATTCGTTGTGCTTTCTAATACAGAGTTTGAGCAGTTGGTTTGCCACCAAAAGAGACATTGAAATAGAATAGAGGGTTTGGCGAGGTTAAGAATGACCTTTTGAGGAAGCTGATCGGCGGAGTCCCCTTCTCTCTGTGAATGAGGGCAACATGATGGTTACCATCATTTCACAAGAAACAACTGAGCTTGAGTGTGTGTAAGAGAGTGTGTAGCACTTCAGTTTAGACTAGAATATCTAAGAATGACCATTTGGGTGAATTTCCAGATTTTTCCAAAATCTGCTGCATATTTCACCACAAAATAAATTCACCATAAAATATATATAAGATATTATATTTTGCATAAAGAAAATATAGCATATTTGTAGGACCATTAAGATTTTTTTGCTGATTATTGGACATTCTTTAACACAATTAAAGGGATAGTTCACCCAAAAATGTCAATTCTCTCATCATTTACTCACCCTTATGCCATCCCAGATGTGTATGACTTCCTTTCTTCAGCAGATAACATTTGAAGAAAAATAAAAAAGCTCAGAAGGTTCTTATAATGAATGTGGATGGTAACATGATTTTTGATGCTCCAAAAAGCACAGACAATCAGCATTAACGTCATCCATGTGACTCAAGTGATTAAATGAATGTCTTATAAATACATAAGATCCCTTTTGGTGCCACAATATCAATATTTAAGTACATTTGAACTATAAATCACTGCGTCCGTTAAGCAGCAGTATGCATGTTCACGAGAGGGCATGTGGTCTTTCTAGCAATGGCATGGCAATGCATTCATTGCAGTAGATGCTCACCTAACTCTGTTGGCATTGCCTACATGTGCACCACCATGTTTCCTGAGCTCTCTGAGGCTTGATGTTGTGCTGCAGTTGGCCCAGCCTCCTCCATCTCCCTATGCTCCTGAAAAGTTAACTCAGGTTCAAATAAATATGCCTGTGCAAAAACTTGTATCTCCTCTTCAATCAAAATCTTCTGACATCTTTTTTTTTTCATTTACTTCAGTTTGTTTAAGGTGTTCAGTCTGCACAGAGTTCCTCCTACTCAGCTGTAAATAGTGCTGCTCTTCCAAGTGTGTCGCGCATGCGTCACTTCTCGTGTCAACATGCCAACGCCAATACGTCACACAAGAGGCCGTGTGACCTGTGCTTAGCCCTCTTGTGAACATGCATACTAGTGCTTAACGGAAGAGATTATTTATAGATAAAATTACTTAAATATTGATCGTTCTTGCACCAAAAGCGATCGTATCACTTTATAATACATTCATTTAACCACTGGAGTTGTATGGAGGATGAATGCTGACCGTTTGTGATTTTTGGAGCATCAAAAATCATGTTACCATCCACTTGCATTTTAAGGACCTACTGAGCTGATATATTTTTCTTCAAATGTGTTCTGCTGAAGAAAAGAAGTCATATACATATGGGATGGCATGAGGGCGAGTAAATGATGAGAGAATTTCCATTTGTGGGTGAACTATCCATTTAAGCACCCATTGTTATTATTGTAATGAGAAGGAAATAATATTATATTATTTAAATTGTAAATTATTAATGTATCTTGACAGCATTTGTTGTACAGTTTTTAGAATACATACATTTACAGAATTTATCATTTTATTACTAATATTACAATCAGACAAGATGATTTTCATTACTGATTTTTCGCATTACTTTTGGGTGAAAGATGTGCTTAATTTGCATATAATTTTTTTTTAAATAATGTTCGTAAAATAGAATATGTAATCTATCCAAAATATACAATCTACTTTTTTCTTTTAATTTTGGCAATTGTCACCAGTTTTCACCCAAAGTGCCCAGAAAAACACTTTTCATTATTATTTGTTGTTGTTGTTGTTGTTTACTTTGTCCAGTATATCAACCTACCTTCTCCTCCTCTTGTTTCTGTGCATCAGCCACAGGGCTTCTTCTCTCTGGCTTCATGCTCTGGTACTGAAGCTTCAGGTCCTCTAAACGGCGCCTTTGTGTCTGAGTGGTGTGTTTTAGAGCGTTAAACTTCTTCATTTTATCACACACCTTCTGATCCATCACCGTACAAGCTGCCTGTAGAAGAGAGATTTTGGTGAACAATGAGGAGAGTCTAATAGAAATCCCTACAGATGATTCTGTAACTACAGGCACTATTATTTTCCAGCAGTGGAAAAAGGTTGAAAAGGTTTACTTGTGGGATATTATTATTATTCTATTAGTAGATAACTGCATGAATCTCCAGGGGAAAATACTTGGCTATGAAAGACATGACTTTAATTAGATTTTTTTTGGCTAAAATGAACTATTTTGCCATGTCCGCACAGACACATTTTTTATATTCACAGGCCAATTAAGGACTAATTATAGATTAAGTCCCCAGGTATGATCATTACAACCATAGAGACTAAAACACATGGAATTATAAATTCTAATTATTTTCAATTCAATTAGAAAATAATATAATCAAATATATTTTGAGGTTTTATTTTTCATATATCAAAGATAAAATGGATAATTTGGGGGTACACCCAAATGACAATAGTCATCATTCTGTTGATGTGTTACACATGCTATAGTTTACTTCCATGTTGTTTCTTCATCAAATAGAAATGTCAAATGTAAATCAAGTCACTGAAGCATGCATGTATAGCATGTATGTGTATGCATTATGGAATAATGATAATTCACCACTGTCACACAGAAACTCCACATGCAGTATTTATTTGTATGAATATAGTACTAATTTATCTTGTAATAATCAAAGAAATGTATATCCTGTGATAGTAAACTTACAGTATTTTAATATTAAATAATCATAAAACTATGATTATTGGAAGTTCCAAAAAAAAAAAAAAAAAAAACACTCTTGCACACCTAGGGTCTCTAACGACCCTATACACTTTTGGTACCATTAAATAAATAAAAATTGCAATTTTGGCTTCTTTTTTGTTGTTTTTTTTTTGTTTTGTTTTTTACAATATCTATAAGAGAGAAATTTAAGAATGCTAAAGAGGTGTGGGCAGGGCCGCAGCTAATGGGGTGAGAGGTGGTAACGATTCTAGGGACCAACAGATCCGGGGGCCCACAACAAATTTTAAACTACAATTTTTTATATGAAAGGGGCCCAGACCAATATACAGTCATGGGGCCCAGAATTTCTTGCAACAGCTTTGGGTGTGGGCATAATTCCAAAAAATGGATGAGGTACAGGGGGTGGAATTAATTCCCGGGTCACTAAAGACTGGAGGTATACGATTAAGGGAAACAAATCTGGTCAAAAATGCCCCTAGTACAGGAACACACATGCAGAAATGTCCTAGACTAGAGTTTCCTAAAAGTTAATTTAACCTCACCTTCCCAGACATGTTCCTGAATGCTGCTTTCTCCACCACACGGCTTTGGAAGGCCTCTCTGATGACTTGTTCATCTCCCTGGACATCAATATGACCACATTACACTTCACTGGATATGTTTGGCCTATATCTTAAATTATATGTTTCATCTCCAGATTGAATTAGTGTGTTCATAAAGTTTGACATACAGCAAGGGCCTCGGCAAGTTTCTTGTGCAAGTTTTTATTTTCTTGTCTCAGCTGCAGGATGGTTCCTCTGTTTTTCTTGATGGCTGACTGAGCGCTTTCAAAGTATGCGCTTCTGTCTCCCTCTAGTGGACACCCATAAAACAACCATTTAAAAAGAGATGTTGAATGCAATATGAAATTCCTGTCGGCATTTTTTAAACGAAGAATTACATTTGTATTTTTTTTTAATTTAAAAGTTAAGATATTAAACAACAACTGAAACCAATTTGAATATATTCAACAGTAGATATACGCTAAAACATAACATTGCCATATTTGAGAATACATTATTAACTTAATAAGAAAACAATTATAAAACAAAGCAAAATGCTAATTACTCCATTTGCTCAACGGGTTTATAAATATTCAATAAATCCCTCTGTAAGTTAACTGTTTAGTGCTTAATCGGCCAGTTGGACAAAAACGGCAAAAAAAAACTTACCCAGAAGCTGAATTTTTCGTTGTAGTATCGAAATTTGATCATGGACAGGGGTCTTGATGCCCTCTGATAACAACGTACTGGACATTTTTATGATATTGATTGTTTTAAAGTTTATCGTTGGATTTCTGTCTCTGCTTTCGCCGTACCCACTGCAGGCTCATGTGTTTCTAAAAACGAGTTGCTTAGTAACTGAACCACTTTGTTCTTAACGGTAGGGGAATGATTGGCTAATGAATATTAATTACATCACGTGCCTGGAAGCCCGGAATTCTAAGCCATAGACATAATAAATACATAGACGCCCTATTGGCCGCTTTGGAACGTTGCTGCGATACGTCAACGCGTCCGCCATTTTGCGGAGGGCAAGACTGCGCTGTAATCAAATGCAAATAAACGGGGGAGTTGCGGTTTTTCTGGATAAAAACAAAAATAACGTTTACATTTTTCAACCGATTTCAGTGGTTCGTGCATGTGTACAGAAAGTTCCATCTCTAGTTATTTAAAATCTCGATAGTTAGACTTATAACATTTTATTTTTTAAATAAGATATTGTCAAAGCTCAGGCTTGTCATGTATTTGGCTTTTTATTCTTGGATAAGAATTGTGAAGACCCCCATACTGAGATATAATTTAATTTTCATATTAAATGAAATAAAGTTTTCTTATTGTGGAAAAAACATTTTCTGTCTTTAATCCGATTTTAGCTTCTCTTGTGCTTACAAATGAGCCATTGAGAAAATAAAACAAATCAGCAAATCACACATGCAGGTGCTTTCTGTATTTTTATAGCACTAAAATATTGGATATTTACAGATAGATACTCCAAATATACAATAACAAAGATAACTGATGGATCCTTTATGATAATATATGGACGGTCCAACTACAGTGCAATGCAAATAGTAAATATAAGATAAAGTGAGAATAGTAAATAGTTTAGTGTATAGTCAATAAAATAAACAAACAGTATACAGCAAATAAATTAGTAATGAATAGTATAATTATATAATATCGTAAGTACAATAATATAATAATTATAGGTAATAGCATATATTTTATGTATAATACTATAATAATAGCAATAGAATATGAAATATTAATTACAGAATAAAGATTAATAAGTTAAATAGTGACTAGTAGGCTACAATAATTTAACACCGTAACTATAATAGATTGATAAATCGCAAGTGGTATAATATAATAATAGCAAATACAATGTAATATTAATTGCAGAATAATATAGACAATAATAAAAATACTAAATTATTCAACTCCCGTTATGAGAGAAATGGGAACGTTGCCCTCCGCAATATGGCGGCCCGTTGGCGTACGCTCCAGCGGCCAATAGGGCGTCTAAGTATTTATTATGTCTATGTTATAAGCAACGTCGTGCACAACCTAATTAATATTAATAAGCTCCGCAGCCCATACATCACTCTTTTACTCTCTGCACGTTTACAAACACAGCTTAAAATTTTTATTGTCTTCTATCAAAATTAATGGCTTCTGTTTATTAATTTGAGGACTACAAACATACACATTATCGGAATATTCCGGGTTCAATACATGTTAAGCTCAATCAACAGCATTTGTGGCATAATATTATCACAAAAATGTATTAATTTGGACTCGCACCTCCTTTTCTTAAAAAAATATATGTGTTACAGTGACGTACTTACAATGGAAGTGAATGGGGGCCAATCTGTAAACCTTAAAATACTCACCATTTCAAAAACGTAAATAATATGCGTGTTAACATGATTTTAGTGTGATAAAATCGCTTACAAACCTTATTATTAAAGGTATAGCCAATTATATTACTTTATTGTCATGACGATGTTATGTCCACAAACCCTAAAATGACTGTAAAAATTACAATTTAAACGACTTTACAGCTCAAATAACACATGCATTTTAACAGAATACGTAAGTCCTTTTATAAAATTATAAGCTTGATATTTCCGCCTTTAAACCCTCAAAAAATCGGCCCCATTCACTTCCATTGTAAGTGCCTCACTGTAATTAATTTTTTTGCTTTTTTTAAAGAAAAGGGTGAACGAGTCGAAGTTAAGTTTTTGTGGTACATTACGCCACAAATGCTCTCGATTGACCCTAACTTGTATTGAACCCCAAATATTCCTTTAACATTACTGTTATGAAACATCACAATGTCAAATGCTTGGATAATGCATTCAAAGTCATCCAGTAGCCTAACATTATTGTAATCATTCAAAGGCATTACTTAGAACAGAACTCGTAAATGAGAAAAGTTACAATAATTATACCATGAACATTACTAGTTGACCACCAGGAACATGTTTGAGCATGGTTCAAGCAATGCTAAGGACATGGGTTCAATTCCCAGAGTAGACACACACATACTGATAAAAATATACACTGTAAGTTACTTAGTTTAAAAGCATCTGCCAAAGGTAGTAAATGCATATGTAAATGCCTAATATATACAAATTACAACACAAAATACATGTTAATCTCAATGCAAGTAGCACAAAATGAATTGATAATACTTTTGGTTTCAGCGGCATGGCATACATTGTAATGTCTCTATGACAAGTAACTGGTGCCTTATCCATGAAGTTTGATAGATACGTCCAACTGATCTCCTTCTGTCCCTATAATTCTTTCTATTTTTCTATCAATCTTTCCCTTTTTCTTTAGTCTACCGTTTTCGGCCCCTCATTTGACTTCTTAAGGATGGACAGCAGTCTCTCTGGCATGAAGTAGGGCCTGTCCGCTGTGCCATCATTGCGTTCAAGATCCTCCACTATTGGAACAACATTTTGTTTGAGACAACACACAACAACAGTATGATTTGATCTGTAGATTTTAACCACATTTAATAAGTACAAAATATCTAAGTGTCCAAATACTTTTTGGGGCTACTATAAGTGTTTATAATATGAACCATTTCCCAATAAATATTAAAATAACAGCAGGAGAAGCAACAAAGAGAGTACATTTATTAAAGCACTGGGAGATCACATTTACAACATGCAAAGACTAAGTAAAGTGAAGCATAGAGGTAGAAAAGGAGGCAATAGAGAAGCAAATAGTGACAAATATCAGGCCTTGAAAAGGTAGCAATCTGTCAATACAATAACCAGTTATAGCAGACCAAATATTTAAGTATTGTTTCTTTGATTGTTTCTTTTTAAGCCAACTTACTTTTGGTGCCACATGTTTTTTGTTTTATAAATCTCCACTATAAATTTATCACATTAGGTAACAGAATTCTCAGATATATTTGCACAAATTATTACAAAATAAAATGGTTTGGTCTTGGCTAATATGAATGTAAACAGGATTGTTGTCCGGTAGTTGCTATAAACAGCGATACTGCGAAATCTTTTTGCATTCTTCATTATGATCAAGACATTGATAAGCAACAATAATTAGGCACAAGTCGAGCACCTACAATACACTTTTACACATCCTTATATCAAAAGATTCAACATAAAACACAGTCACATTCTACAAGTGCTATGTAGGCATATCTATTGGGCTTTAGGTCCATGTAACAAATTTTCATCCATACAAGCAACTCATATTGGGTCTCATTCCCTATTCATGCATACACACGTTATTGTTTGTAAACCGAAATCATGATTCATTAATAAGTTGGCAATTACAAGTTTGAAACCACATAAAAAATATTCATAAAAAAAAAAACAGATTCCTGGTGGCTTTAGACACATGGAATATGGTGAGCCCTTTTTGACTATATATATATATATAAATATATATATTACAAAATCGGCTAACACGTAATTATTTGTCATAAATTGAATAACAAAGTGACCCTACAAAAGTGTCAAACTTATTTCAGACTAACAAAAAAATTATGTGTTATGGTTGCAACTTGATCTGGATAGGTTCTGCATAGAAATGCAACCAAACATGTGTAGTGTAGGCCTATATAAAAGATGTGTATTGTGTCTCAGTTACGTAGTTTAAAAAATTGCACACTTGGCTTTAGTCGAAAATCTTCCTTTAAGTCGGGAGCGCATCTTTAGGGAGCGTAAGTGTACGTTTGCAGAGAATAATGAATGGCTGCCCAGGAAATGTTGCGTGGAAAGCTCTAATATGGATATGTTTGGGCGTGTATTATGGTAATTATAAACATGCTTCCGCATTTAGAATAATCCAGATTCATCTAGGTTATAATGTTAGTAACAAATGTATGCGTGTACGCACCTTTTCTGAACAGTGTTGGGTGTAATCCGATTGCAAATTAATTAGTTACAGTAATTTTATTAATTTTAGGCAAAAAAAGTAGAGTAATTCATTACATTTTAAATTCTTTAAATCAGATTACATTTACTGACTTTCAATTAATATAGTTACTTTTAAGTACATTACTCGTTCATATTTCTAAAATAATATTATTTATGTAAAATACATTTAAAACATGAATTATGTTCATATACTTGTCAATTAGCATTTCTGTGACATTTGAAGGGTGTATGCCCCCTAACAAGTCATTGTGAAGCCCAAAGTATGCTTTGGTCAGACACGAACACTGAGAATCTGCATACAAGATGCACAATGTAAATTTTGTCATCAGCAGAGTGCTCCAGCACTGACCACACATAGCTTGATATTTCTAACCGTACGTCTTTGAACATGTAAAATGTGCATGCGCCATGTTTGCACTAATTACTGGGTCCACAAGGTGACAACACTCACATTTGAGCCATTACGGTCATGAAGAAGCACTAGAAAAATATGTAATTGCCTTTTACATCTTCTAGCACTTCTTCATGACCGTAACGTTAAGACGAGCAATGATTTATTTATTAAGAGCAAGACAGTTCTCAAAATCTCATCTTATTGTTTGCGTAAACATTTAGACTCAAATGACGAGAGGTTCTTTTCAATGTATACTAATCGCTTATGAAAGCCACCAAAGTGCAACAGTTTCCAGTGTACTGAAATTAACTGGATTCTCTGAATCAATTAACAACTTCACTGAGATGACGGTGGAAACAACAATGAATATTCACATCAAGTGGTCAGGAGATACCAGCATTTGTATAATTTGAGTCCAAAGAAAATAAAAGACATCATCATGCATTTAAATTCCTGAGGAGATATAGTCCAGTATCTCACAGCAGTTGTAGCGTGTATGCGCCAACCACCTGTGTATTCACACATTAAAATTAAGCATGCTTTGACAGGCTCGCGTTAAACTGTGTGCAGACATGTGAGCGTTCATGTCAAAACCCAAGTATACTTTGGGCTTAAAGAGAAACGTGTGTTGCTGTGTGTATGACTTGTGTGCAACAATTAACAAGGATGAAATATAGACATTTTGATTATGTTGAGCAGAAAGGTGTTGTAGAAAGTAAATTGAAAGTAATGTAATTAGTAATATGATTACTTTTCAATGAGGTAATCACTTTTAGAGAATTAGAGAAGTAATTAGTGATTTGTAGTGGATTACTTTTTTTGAGCAAATTACCCAACTGTTTGTGAATACAGTGAACATTTTGCATGAAAACCTTTTCAACGCACAAAGAATACGAAATGACTAGTTAACGAGACCCACTGTGAGTACATGACAGTTTCTGTCCTATTTTAGTGTCATGCCATCCATTATGAGCAATGATTTAGTTATTAAGAGCAAGACAGTAATCAAAATATCATCTTATTATTGTTAGTAAACATTACGACTCAAATGACGGGAGGTCCTTTCCAATGTATACCAATGGCTTACCAAAGCCACCAAAGTGCAACATTTCCCAATATACTGAAATCAACTGGCTTCTCTGAAACATTTAACAACTTCACTGATCTTTGTACAGCTACTCCTGAGGGGTCAGCAGAGTCTCACTCTCTTGAGGTCCATTTTCTTGAGGCTTTGGTTCCTCTGGTTCTTGTTCTTGTAGGTTCTCCAACTGTGGTGGTGATTCTGCTTGTGGCTGAGCCACCTGCTCCTCAGCATCTACTTCCTGTGGTCCATTTTGATGTGGGACCACTTGTGGCATCTCGGGCTCTTGTGATTGTGTAGTAACTACTTCTTCAAGTTTCTCCTCTGAGGCAGCAGGTGCATCTGGAGGTTGTGTTTCTTGGGGTGGTTCTTCATTGTGGGTCTCCTGATTTAGTGGCATCTCTTCTTCTTGGTCCTGCTTTAGAATGACCTGTTGTTTAAGCTGTACCTCTCCATTTTCCTGCAATGGGACTTCCTCTTCAGCTTGTACCTGTATGACAGGTGTCTCTGCAAGGTCTTGTTCCTCTGTGCTTTTTTCAATAGACAAAATCATGTGCAGCTCAGGCGACATGAAAAATGGCTTGTCGGAAGAGCCATCATTTCTTTCTAGGTCCTCGCCTTGCGTTTTTGACCATTATTGTTTTTAAATGTTAGTGTTTTGAGAGAGCATGTAGCAGATAGGAGCACAAGGACACATGATTGGTTGAAATCATGTTGAAGAGAGAGAGAGAGAAAGAAAGAAAGGAAAAATGGTTAGACACAAAGCAAAAGCCCCTGCAAGCATTCGAGATCTGAAGATGTCATAGAGCGCTCCATTAATTTTCTTCATAGAGAAATGTAATTTTGTTAAACATTGATATATGCTTCTGTAAAAGCCAAAAGTCAGTGATTTCAACCTGATTTAAAAAAAAAGAACTACACTACCCATAATTCTGAAGAGACCAATCAGAGAAGTGGAAAATGTTATGGAAATGTTAATCCCCCAAAAGTGCACAGCAGTGACCGCCCATCCCCATTGCAAAGGACATAATCGAGCCAGTCTCCCTACACTTTCAAACAACTTATATATTTGTATATGTTTGAATATTTTGCAATAACCTTCAAATATATCGTATTTGACACTTACAGTCAATGATTTATAGTCAATACTGTGAGTTTTATAGTTGTGCCATCACTGTGTTTACAATGTTTCATGGCATGGCCAGTCTAATGGGGGGCTAGGGGGCAATGCTTTTTCCTTGTTTCTAGATTTTTCTAGTTGGATGGCAAAACACCCAACTAGAAAATTCTTCACTGAAGAATTTTGTGAAATGCTGATGAGAAAATGAGTGGGAAAAATACTTTTGGGACCCAGGCTGCTGAAAAAGTGGGCGAACACTGATGCACTCAAGTTGCATTAGAGAAAGAACAACAGTTAAGTGATAGAAAAAAGAGCAAGTTTGAAATATATATTTAGCTGATGATTAATACAATAAATAACAATATCTGTGAAACATACCACACTAGGGACTAGGTACAACACAAATCCAAACACAACGGCTGCTATTTACCAGAATTCCAAAGCACTGACAACTTGTTCGTCACATTTGTTCATTACTTATTTATCTTGTGAAATAAATAAAGCAGCTTCACACTTACAGAAACAGAGGAAGAGTGTGTCCACACACATGGCGTATACACTGAAGAAGCCATGGGCAATTAGATAGGCGCCAACCACCACCGTCTGCAAACAGAGGGAAACAATTATAGCACAGACGGCACATGGAAAAACTGGTACTGCTATAATAGTTCAGTTTCCAGTTCTGTTTACTCACCATTATAGGCACCCAGTAATAGTTAAGGGATGGAGCAACTTCCTCCACTATCTTAATCTTGCCAGTGAAAAAGAAGAAGGAACAAATTCCTGAGAACAGGAAGAGAAAAATGCTAGTGCATGCTGTTTTACATGGGAGAATTGGTATGTGAGAAGACATTTCCACCCGAATATCCTGTGGATTGACGTGGCATCTACATCAGTCCAATCACTCACCCACAATTCCAACGATGAGAAGTTTGCCCAAAAATAAGAGGAAGTCTGTAACCTTGTCAAGGACTGCCACACTTTAGTAGAGAAAAAGTTAAGTTCAAGCATTAAATCCTGAAACGCCATGCCAGCTTCGATGGCTATTTTCATGGCGAAAACCAGATTAAAATTAAGTGTTTATTTAATTATTTTTCTCATTCATACAACACAAAGGACACTCAAAGATTTAAATCCAGCATGCGCTCACCGGACAATGTTCCTCATCAGGAGAAAGAATGCGTCTTTGGCAGACGTACAGAAATTTTTGCCATATATTGCCACCTGCAAACACAGAAATCCTGATTGAAGTTGAGCTTTGGTTTAACAGTGGCTACACCACTGTACAATACTGATGCTCCTTTGCTAAACAGAATCCTAACATGCCGCTTTCCCACTAAAATGGTGCTGTTGCTCATGCCGGAGCGAACCTCTCTCAGACTGATCCTGCGCTCCTGAGTTAAGCAAATTAGGGTATAAATGACTACATTACAACAGTCTTTGTTTACGAGACTTACAAGGTTTGAGAAGACATTTTAACATTCAAAGTCAATTGATTCAGCATCATGAGCTGCTTTTTATGCAACGATGTATGTTATACAAGTATGCAATTCATACATATGGTATTTAGAAGTATACATTTTTTATTTACACTGATGTTGCCACTGTGCAATACACAATACATAGGAACAGGATATCCGTCAACTGAAAGTGTGTCGAATAGGACATTTCTAAAAACCTTTGTTGACTATAAAAGGAGTGATCTATAGTTTTATTTTGCATCAGCCTTGCCAGATTGAGTTATTTTGAAAAATTTACTTGTAACGGACATTATCTCACTACCTGGCCCCTGACAATACCGGGAGCAAGATAACTCCTGAATTGCGAACAGCAGAGGCCAGGATGGAACTGATTTTTCCAGCACAGAACCGTCTTTCCAGCTATGGAAATGAAAAGAATGGTTCCAGATTGGGCACCAGCACCCTGTCCGTGGAAAAGCAGCAACAAGGTCAAAAGGTCACCAAAAAGGAAATAACGATGGATGTACCATGATATAGGCATTTCTGTTGAGGAACTTGATGAATTTCTCTAAGCACCAGAAGCAACACTTTAAACAGCTGAGCAGGAATTTTGCAAACTTATTCTGGGCACCTGGAGGTGGAAAATATAAACAATCAAGTCTAAAAAGTATATAGCACAAAGGGTACATACCATGAACAAAATATTATGCCTTACGAAAATATTTAGGCCATGTCCCCACTAATACATTTTCATTTGAAAATGGATCTTTTTCTTGAAAATGCCTTCGGTACACAAGCTTTTGAAAGCTTTTCAATAACACTCCAAAGTGGATACATTTGAAAACTGTGTCTTTGCATTGCAGTGTGGACAGGGGAAACGGAGATATCTGAAACTATGACATATTTGTTGTCATATGACGCAGTCATGTGACCCATTCAACCCAAAACTATCAAGATATTGTAGCGCGATGTTGTGCCTGCTGTTCACTTTGATAGCGATGTTTAAAATACATTTTACTTTGTACAACTTTCACATTGAATTCCTTTAAAGGTGATAGGAAGTTTACTCTGAATTGCTGTCCGGCGACGGAACACGAGGGCAATTGTTTTACAGACCGTACATGGAACAGCGTTTTTTTGTACGCGCAGTAAGTTTTTCAAAAAGCTCAGTTTTTGCTGTCAAAAACTCTGTCTCAGTGTGGGCGAAAGGCCAAAACTTAGAGAAAAAGATGCGTTTTCAAACTAAAACATATTAGTGTGGAAGTGGCCTGAGCTGATCTGATGAAAGATGTATGTTTTTATTGATTTGATAATGTTAAATAATATCTAAAATGTGTTAATGACATATTACTTTTCAATTATGGGACACTGTTTTTTTGTGTTGTAAAAAAAAAAGAGGCATATTTCGCTCTTATCACTATTGTAATAAAAGGGAAGTGTCTGAATTGTTTGGGTCTGAAAGGCACATCTTCTGAATCTAAATGATGAATAAAAAAATGACTCAACAATGGAGCAATGAAACCTTTCAACTTCTGATCCAGATATTCCAGTATGACCCTGATGACCTGGACGATGGCGAGAATAAGTGACCCAAACGCCAGAGAGCCAGTGTGATACCTGAAGAAAATGCGAGGGAGAGTGTTTCCATAAATTCACTCTATTATAGGAATGCCTTTTTTATGTTCAAAGACAAAAACTAAAAGAAATTGTCAAAGAGTGGTGAAGAGGACAAGGATTTGGTCACACATGAAAATGGAAAGTGTTCCTGTAATCACATACCTGAGGGCTCGTCCCAAAGAGTTAAATACAGGGTACGCAGGGATGTCATCAGGCTTTTTGAATGCCCAGTAATAAGATGCAAAAGCCCCTGCCAGTGTGGCCTGCCCCAGTGCTGTCACGAAGTTGGCACACCAGAAGAAAAGGAATAAATTATAGAACTGGAACAGAATCAGGTACTTGTGGTATAATGTCTCTCCTCCATAGAATGCAAACAGACACTGAGCATCAGCGCATTCAGTGGTGATATTTGAGCTGTTGAAAGTCTGTGGAGAGAACCAAATTAATGCAGCTTCATGAAATGAATTCAGATAGTGTTCGCAAAATATGCTATACAAAACACACTGGATGCATAAACCTTTAAATATAAAAGACCCGCACAGAATCTGCGCTTGCATAACTCTGTAGCAGATTTATGCAGAATTGAAAATCCAGTCATTCATAAAGGTCTACACATCCTACGCAAATTGCTTGATTGTATAATATTTTGTTTAATTTGATAATGATTTCAACTACCAATAATAGTTGCGAAAAAGTCTACAGATTTTGTCTGGGTTTGGTCATTTCAAATTCAAATATGTCAGTAATGACAAGGAGGAGACAGTGGTAAAGATCTAGCCAACCAACATGATCACACAGGAAATCGTCATGCTGCTTCCAAATGTTCATGTAACCTGAAATGAACCCCATTTTTCAGAATTACGTCTTTCCCTTTGGCATGACCATATCATATCTCCTAGACATGGTTTCTAGTCCCATGGAAACCAGGAAGTAATTGCGTTAACATAAACAATGGTGAGTTTAATTCGTTGGTTGCATTTTCTAAATAAAAATAAATATTTTACTCCACTAACGGTTATGATTTATGGGGTAGGGTTAATAAAATATGCATCCCTGTTAACTGTATTACATCATTTACAACTAAAAACACAACTCGCTTTTGGTGCCACCTTGTAGACATTTCACTTGCAATGTGGCCAATAACACTTCCAGCTTCAGCCAACTGGAGGCAGTTTGAATATTGGTGAGCACAGATCAATTTCAGCAGCAGAAGTTTCAACCTCCTGTTCCCGTATTCACAGTGTAATCAGTCTGAGCCAACATAAATTAGCCAATAAATAGTCACAATAAATGTTTTCATAAAGAGACAACTAAATTAATATTTAGTATTTAGAACAAAAGTGCACTTACCTCAGGGTTGCAGGTGCCTCTGGAATATTCACACTCTGTAGTATTAAAAACCTTGTACACTGGCTCATTGGAAGTTGACAAAAATCTAAATAATTGTTAAGGATTTAATATAAATAGAGCTCAAAATTGGCTTCATGTAATAGTAATCATCTGCATTCTTTACATTTTCCTAACACATCTCAAAACAGACATTACTCAAGCTCAGTGCAAATAGTATACTTCTGATTTGTGAGACAAAATATTTATAAATGCTTTGTCTGTGTGTTATTATACGTTATTGCGTAATTCATTTTCTTTAGGATACACTGCGGTGATGGCCCAGTATGCGATTACCAGAGACAGCAGGGCAAAGGTTAGCAAGGGGTAAAACAATGATGACATCACATGACCGATGGCTCTAAAAAATAGATGGGATTATAAAGACTTCCTTTCTAACTATTCCTGTTAACCTCATTATTATTTCATGACTTTAGGACTTGGTTAATACATTAAATGCAGTAATAAAGCTTCTGTTTGACTGTTGATGCTACCAGAGTACTCAAAGTAGCAATAATATGGGACAAATTAGATAAAACCATCAAAGCCATCAACAGATCTAAAAAAAAAAAAGGGGTGTGCTCAACAGTAGGAAGGTAGACTGACCTGCTGGCCTCTTTGATGAGCGCAATGGCAATAAGGATCCTCTTCCTGAGGAAGATGAGGAGGAGAATGATCACCACTTCCACGATACACAGAATGATCACTGTGTCGGACAAAATAGAACAGGAAACAATAAAATATTATGCATAGGAAAACAAATAAGTGATAAAGAAATCTGATTCAAAAAGTGTTAAATTCCACAATAGAACAAAAATTTGAGGATTCACATGTGTTTATGAATTGCACATATGTTACCAACAAAATGTTCACTCACTGAAAGCAAGCCACGTCTGTTGAATCTGAAAGTATACAGAAAAGTCTGTCTGTAGACCCAAATCCTTGATAGTGACATCAGAACCAGCCTGTCCTTTCAGACTGGCATACTGCATATAACAATGGAAAATACCTGCAGAAGACCAGAAGATAAACAACATAAATAAATCAAATGCAAACTGAAACATTTAAATATAATCTGTAGGTGAATGTCACAAAACATGTCTAGGTCACATTTCACGCATAAAAAGCTCAAAACGCCAACCTGAAATATTTGTATACTGCCATGCAAAGGTAAAATGCAGGACAATCTAAAAATATTAGAGCTGTCAAAATTAACATGTTAACGCTTGCAATTAATTAAAGTTCAATGCTTTAATTTTTCTTGATCGCAATTAATGCATTTACCGTTAATAAAGCATAAACCAGCATAAAAACTGGTTAGAGGGGCGGAACCTTTGTGATGTGTCCGCCTGGACTCATTACACTGACGCACACACCACAAACATACACACAACAGATGGGAAAGGACCTCTTAATGTTATTTGTTGTATAAAACAAGCCCAGATGGGACTTGTGACAGGAAGCAAGTACTTTGTAGCCTCTGTAAAGCACAATTTCATTACCACAGAAGTAGGGCCATATGAAATCTATTAGATTTTTTTTCAAATTCTGATTTGTTTTCCCAAATTCCATGTTTTCTCTGAATTCCGGTTAATTTAATTGTTTAATTTAACGTTTAATTACGATGTTTCTTCAGATTTCTGTTTTTTGTCATTTATATGCACATGAAGAAAAACATTGCAAAAATTACATATGATGTATTACAGTAATGAGAATAAAATGAGATTATTTAGAATTACAAAAAACAAACAAAGAAAAAACCTAGAAAAGTAAACATCTGGGTGCATTATGGTAATGAGAATTTTGGGGAGAAAACAGACATAAAAAAAATCTTAATGATTCTAAAAAAAGGCTTAATTGTCTTTATGCAAAATAGATTTTGATTCATAGCGTGGAACTTTTAACTTTAAAAGCATTTTAACTTTGAAATTCACTGCTTCCAGCTGCTCATTCAAACAAATAAGGGATAGAAAAATCAGCATTTTTTACAATAATCTACAACATATTACAATATAAACAATTATAAGTAAACATTGTCATATTTCATCAACACTACATCATCATCATCAACAGTTGATCATTAGTGATCGCGTGTCATAAATTTCCAATGTTGCTTAATGATTGTGAACTGCTCTGCAACAGCTGAAAAAACTCACAAGCCACTGTGTGCTTGGAGAAAATACAACAGTGCAGCATTTTCACTTTGAAGGATGTAGCGCATACATTTATTTAATTAAACTGTATTCTTTTGAAGTTTAATAATCACATTAGGTCATATCACGATTCCTGTCTGAATTTAGACATTTTTAATACTTTAAGGATCTTTGGGAACCCTGAACATGCACAGAATCGTAACGCTTCAGGAAACATCACTCTTACCGTATCCAATGACAAGGATGACCATGATGGTCATAACCCAGATCATGACTCCAGCCAGACAACGCAAGAGAAGAATAAAGATCAGACTGACCAGCATGGCAATCACCAAACCACTGTAAAGGACCAGACAGAGATTTGATCATAAGGATTATCCATGAATGTATTGAGATCTAGAAGTTACTGATGTTAAATCTGATTGTCATACTGGAAAGCAAAATGGTACTTAAACACAAAGACAATATGTGAGCAGCAACTGTAACCAGTAAATCCTGTGTGCTTTAGCAGAGAAAACAGAAAATTAACTCAGAATTGCACATACTTACAGAAGTATCCAGTGCCAGGACTGAGTATAGTCTTCAAAGATCCTCATGGCTACAGCCCGGGCCTCAACCACTACATTGGATTTTCTGTAAAACAAACCCAAACCCAATCAGAAACCCTATGATTTTAGCTATGTGACATCAAATTTAACCAGGCTTCTCTATAGCAGTGGTTCCCAACTGGTTTTGCCTCAGAAACTAGAGTTTATCAAGTGGCAACCAAACAACTTATCCAATATTGTTTATCGTATAAAATTAAACAAAATGTATTTAAAATCAAACATTGAGGCATATAAACTGAGGCAACATTTTTAACATGAAATGTAACACACACACAGTATAATCACTGATCACTAACTTTGAGGCTTCAAGCAGATCTGTAGCATTTATATTTTCTCCTAGCTCATCCATGAATGTAGTTTTATTGCCAATCACAACAACACCACCTTTCAAGGTCTCTAGAGCAGGCAAGCATCTCCGTGTGACTGAAAGACAGGGTAGAAATATCACAGAATTAAAGGTAATTTAATTTGCAGCAAAGTAGGCAACTGATGTAAAATCACAAAAGTTTAAGTAATTTATGCAATGTAAGACAGACATATTAAGAAAGATATAAAGGCTTACAAGGCTTGCTAGGTGTGATTATTGAAGGGCACAAACCATCTCTCAGGATTTCAGGAGCTTTCTGGTAAAGTGAAGAATTACAGGATTATATTTACTACATGGACCGTCTCCCCGAAGCAATTTAAGATTAAGTGTGTAACCTATTTCTGGGTTGCTAACCCAAACTCTTAACCGCTCTACACTGTAAACCCTAATGTTGTCATTACTGGAAAAATCAAGTTGTCGTAATTAAACATTACTTAGAATGTCAAGTTTTGGGCTCATCACTCAAATGATCTAAGTTCCTTGAAATTATTTTTCTTGAAAATTCATACACTTAGATTTAAGTGTTAATAACCCTAACTACTGAGTACAAAATTGTGGCTATTGGGAATACCCACAATGCCCTGCGCTTGCATTATTTAATTATGTTTCCTTGGTTAAAGGGAACATATATTTAACTATTTACTATTAGCTATTACTATTTATCTTTATATAGTTGTTATTAAGAATTCATAGAGGATTTAGCTCTTTTGTAGTTTTATTTATGTTGTTTTGTTGCAAGCAGTTGTTTCATGTGATGTCACCATTAGGGTGATCTGTGTTCCCTTTGGTCAAGTTGGACCAAAAATTTGAGTCCATTCATGTGAGGAATGTGACCGGGTGGAGGGCCTCCGAAAGGGACAAAGGCTGACTGCGGACGGAGGTGCGACACAGAGAGAACATTTACGGTCAGCTGTCAGTCCTATGGGTTTGTGTTTGTGTCTTTTGGTTTCCGTTTTACATTAAAATATTATTTATATTGCCAAGCCAGTTTTCGCCGCCTCCTTTCCATTGGTCCCTTTAAAAACAATTAAACCAAAAATCTGAGTCAAGTCAACTTGCAACTAATTACCTTAACTTAAATAGTTTAGTTATTATTAGTTTAAATAATTTATTCTATATAAACACCAAGTTAATTGAACTTGATTACACATGCACTCAAAAAAATATTTTAGCCTATTTTTAAGATTTATCCATTTTAAATGGAATAACAAGTTTCCATCTAATTGAATTGAATAGCCTTGAAGAAAATGTAATTAATAAAACTTGCATTTTGTAAGATTTATACATTTGATTTAGTTAAAGATCAGGCAATTCAATTAGATGGACATTTTTTATTCAATTGAAATGGATAAATCTTGAAAATAGGCTAAAATATTTTTTTTTAGTGTGTTTTGGAAACACCATTACTCAATTCAATTGAGGGAACGAGTTTAATTGATCAATGAGTAAAGTCAACTTATTAGAGTTTTCAATGTATTACCATGACCGTTTTAGCAATAACATCAAGTAGGGGTCGACCGATTTGTTTTATTCAGGGTCGCTAGCGATTATTAGTCATCAAAGATCCCGATAACCTGTATTTGGGGCTGATAAACATTTGTAGTAAAAATGTAATTATAAATAAACAGTCAAAAATTCAAGAATGAGGACATTGTGGCCTAAAGACAACCAAAGTAGTGGACTATGGGGGATCTTCTACTGTTTATACATAATAAAGATACTGTATGGTGGTTCAGGGGTAACTCCTGAGAGAAAATGTAAGTCTTAATGAACCAATTTTATATTTTAAAATGCAAATATACCAAAAACAATCAATGTACATCTAAATAGCGCAGTTTAAAAATACTGTTTGCTATCATCAAGTATAAATCGATTAACGGAAATGTTTTTCAACATAAGCAGAGAACTTGTAATTTTAAAGTTTTGGTGGTCTTTCTTGCCATCCATGCCAGAGATGATGTTATCTCTGATTCATTTTCACAAAATGAAAACAAATATCTCAGTTTATTATAACTAGGCTTGAATTTTAGGCGAGAATAAATCATTTCTAGTCAAAAACGAGCTCTGGAACCACGATACATTTTCCTGTCACAAACCTTGCCTAGCTGAACCGTCGGAGTCAATTCAGAAACATGAATATTTTTTCTGCTTAATTTTTGTTTTCTGCAGTGTATTTTAGCTAAAGATGTTCACTTTATTTCTCCGCTACGGTCTACTGTCGTTAAAATAAAAGTGTCTGCAGCTCTACTATGTGGTGCCTCATGTCGCGGGCCAGTGGAGAGAGGCAACGCATGCAGAGCGCAAAAAGGAATTAATGAAGCATGTTTGGTGCTAGAGAAAAATATTCAAGGATATAGCGCTGAAAGATAAATGCCATCTATGGCCCGGACCAATTGTGGTGTACACAGATGTGTTGTTTTGTCATGCTGCTAACCTAAAGTGTAGAAATGACGAGATGGGACAACCGTTGTAATGTCTGACGCGAGACATCATGACAACGGTTGCCCCATCTCACTGCTAACTGGTGACCACTGACATTGAGTTTTGTCATGTTTATTGCAACTTCAGTTCTGCATTATTACATTTGAAAACAGTTCGTCCCTCTCAGTGATGCATTTTCTTTTGCTACGTTCCTTTCTTCCGCCTCTTCCCAATGAATACGGAGTACAGTGTTGATTGGTCATTTACTTGTGACATATATAACCAATCCAATAATCCTCTGGGCGGGACAGTGAGCCAGACTACAAGCAGTAAACTTTCAGAGAGAGGCGGAGTCAGAGACAACGGAGCGCATTTTAACATTTCTCGTAATCAGATCAGACAAAATAACAAGTCCAATAATTAGAAAATGTAATATTCGATAATTGGTCGACCCCTAACATCAAGCAAACCTTAATAACACCTCTCTGATTACATGTAAATGCTTCTTAATTATCCAAAAACTGACTGTTCTTTATCTTATAAATATTCCTTTGATGCCGTCTTTCCCTTCCTCTCCAGAACTTACCTTGGTGATGTCAAATCCCTCTTTGCAGAATTGCTTGTAGTAGTCCATATCATCTTTTTTTCTTAAAGCCTTCACTAAAGTCATGAATTTATTGGGACAGCTCTCCACACAAATCTGCCAAAATGAACAAGGCTGTGAAACATCTGTGTCAAACAATGTTATTACATGGTTTTAAATGTATAACAGTGAAATAAAAAATACTATTTGTACCGTTGTGGATTTTATTTTTACGTAGAAGTCAGAATATCGAAAATAACCCCATGAAATAGCTTGAGAAGTTTTATTTCCTTGGTTGATGTATTTCCTATTAAAACAGTAATTTAGGCCATACAAAACTGATCAAATATCAAATACCAAAGGGCTCGCCTCTTTTTGTTAAATAGCCAATAGCCTTTATTTTACATCCCAGTAATGAATCATGATTTCTACTTTCTTTTGCTAGTCAGAGGCAGGCAGAATTAGTGGGAGGGACATTTCAATTATAGACATTCAGTGAGCTGCAGTTCTGCGGACGGAAACGCCTTGTTGGACAGAGAATGGCCAGAATTGTTCTAGGTGACAGGAAGGCTACGGTAACTCAGATAACCACTCTATACAATTTTAGTGAGCAGAATAGCATTTCAGAATGCACAACATGCCTACATTTATTAATTTGCAGGCAGTTTTATCCAAAACAACTTACGAATAAGGAAAATAATAGAAACAATTTATCCTAAGGAGGTAGTAATTATAGAAGTGCTGTAATACAAAGTTGAGTGTAACCTTGAAGCTGATGGGCTATGACAGAAGACCACGTCAAGTAGGGGTGTGCGATATTGAAAAAAAATTATATCTCTATATTTTCTGGGATTTTGCAGATAACGATATTTTGCATCCTTCAAAAAATAATTTGTTGAAGGCTTATATTGTACTAGTTCCCTCTTACAACATATTAATAGCATAACATAATAATATTGATTGTTGATATTGTTAATCGAAACAGTATATTGAAGGAAAATAGATCTTTATTATTTTAAACTGAATCATTCAAGTAAGAACAATACAAAACACTGCTCTGCTGAAAGGTTAACTGTGCAGCATAAAAGCAAGAAGCAAAAATATGACATTGTAATAAAAGTCACCAAATGCTAACTTCTTTCAAACACAGCACAAGAAAAAAAAACTATTATTGCCTTTGTAAACAAATTACACCCTTCTGTAAATATTTGCATAAAGTAAAAGATGAAAACAAAAGCCCAGCCAGTGTGTATCTTGGGTCTAAAGTCTTCAAAACAAAATTAAAACCATCTCTCTCAACCACTTGAATTGGAACCTTGTCTTTAGCGATGTAATTGGCAACAGCGTTTGTTATATCTTGCCATCTGTCGCTTTTTTGGTCGTAAGGAACTTTTTTGTTAAACGATTCGGCCAAAGTTTGTTGAGTGTGTGTTTTTGCTTTTACCCTGTCAGCTGCAGGCGTGTTGTGTTCAGTTGACTCGCAAAGCTTTTCATATTCCTCATATTCAGCGCGGTGGGTAGTTAGAAGATGTTGAAACAGGTTGGTCGATTTTTGGCACAGTTTGCAGATTGCCGTCTTTTGACTAGCATCTAACCTTTCAAAACCAAACCACCTCCATGCTATTGACGACCAACAACGTCTAGCAATTTAATAAGCATGGGTTGTGAGGTTGATGATGTTTGATGATCTTGTCCTCTTGCCGTTTCTTCGCTCATTATTAACTTCATACACACTGCAATCTTATGTGCAACACACTGCAATTTTATGTGCAACATCACAATCTGAATGCGCATGTGCAGTAGTTTATTCTACTTTGCTACAACACGCAGTGAATTCGTGGACACTTAATATGGCTTTTTGAATGGTTTTTGAAAATGAGTGACAATAATGTGATTTTGCATATCGTTAAAACAACAATTGCGATATTATCGTAGACAATATATATCGCACACCCCTAACGTCAAGCACTTTATTAGGACCATAATGTTCCTTATAAAGTGAGGGTAGATGACCTCAAAGCTAAAAGACATGAACTAAAAGCCACAAAACTCAAATTTTGATTTCATTATAACAATCCTATAGGTGTTGCAGTCAAACCTGAGTGGTGGGGCACTGAAACTCTAGCAGGACTAGAGGACTGGCACACTTCATGATGTTGAAGTAGAACAGCAGAGGCTTTTTCCTGATTATGAGTACAGAGACAATAGTCATGTCTGAGATTTCACAATATACCAACCAGAGAATTGCATTAAATGTGTCATATAGTCCATCACTTGTGGAAACATGCCTGGGGAAGTTTGAAAAGGGATAATGTAGCTTTACTCACTCAAGGGGGGTGCCAACCTGCCCACAAAACTGACCCTTACTGTCTGTCGGGTAAATCACCTTACGGGGGTCACCTTGAGACCATGCTGTGGAATAAACATACATCACCTTTAAGCACACCTGATAATTTCTGCACATTTACACACAGCAGAATTGTGCATAGAAATGTGAAAATGGAAAAGCTCAAACTTACCCAGAATTCCAACAGCAAAGTATCCCAGCAAGGCCAAGATGAACAAGATACAACAGAGAATATCTGTGCAGCTTCTGTACAATGAGAAACCTGACACATTCAGTACTAAAACATAAATCTTTCCTTAGAAGTTTATCTAATTACATACAAAAGTTAAAATTGTGGCTTATACATGGTTTATAAACATTACAAGTGATTTTGATTTTTATAAAGGTTCTTTCTCACCTGTTATAAATTGGGCCTTTAAATGTGGGGTCAAATACCCTTGGCTCACCTGTAACAACATAAAAAATAAGTATTTATTCTCAGAAGAACTGTAAATTGTGAGCAAATCCAGGAAACAAAATTAAATTCTTCATTTTTAGATATTAGTTCACAGAGCACAGGGGGTATGTGTGCGTGGGCACATGTTGTTTTCATTCTCTGCCACCATTTCTCTCAAAGGGGTTGCCTTCTGCTGTAATGAGGCTGTGCCATCATACAAAATCAAGTGGCAGATTTTATTGGGCAATTTAATGGATCATTTCCAATGATCACTGAAAGGTTAACTCAGTTCAACAAACTGATTCTTTCCCATTACCTCGGGTAAAACAGGGTGAATAGGCCCACGTACACACTGCTGACAATGCATTTAAATGAATATTCTAGGTTCATTTCAAGCTCCATCAACAGCATTTGTGGAATAATGTTGATTACTAATAAATTATTTTGACTTCTCGCTTTTTCTAAAAAAAAAAAAAAAAAAAAGATAGAAGTAAAAATCAAGGTTACAGTGAGGCACTTGATAGTGATAGTGAATGGAGCCAATTTTTGAAGTATTTTAAAAGGCAGAAAAATTAAGCTTATAATTTTATAAAAGCACTTACATTATTTATTCTTCTGTTAAAACGTGTATATTTTTTGAGCAGTTATGTTGTTTAAATCTTCATTTTGAAAGTTACAGGAATTACAAGTTTTACAGCATTACGTCATCATGGCAACAAAGTTCTAAGTGTATTTTAACATTTACAAATAGGCCCCATTCACTTCCATTGTAAATGCCTCACTGTAACCCAGAATTTTGCTATTGATGGAAAGGAGGGACAATTCGAAATTAATTGTCGTGGCAATCAATATTATTACAGAAATAAAGTCATTTGAGCTTAACTTATTGAATATGAAATATTTATTTAAATGCAGGAGTGAATCCCCTATATATCATTTGTTTTAGCAACTCGCGGCTGTAAAAAAAGAAACATTGATGCCAAGAGGATACCATCCCGTTTGGTTCTATTTTTGACCACTGATATAAACCAAAGACATATTATCGTCCAGCAATAGCAAGAAAACTGCCGTTGACAGAGGGACTGTTTTTTGTTAATACTACTGTTTTTAAATAGTGTGTTCTCTCTCAAATATATGTAGACTGCAAAGCTGGTACGAGCAACTACGTTAGAGAAAGACAGCGTGGAAATTTGCAAATGATTTAATGTAAATTAATTTTGGACTAACTGGTCTGAACATTTGGAAAGAGTTCATGTTGTCTTCAGTCATGTGTGTAATGCCTCACTCACACTAAACTTTGCCAAGTGTGAATTTGGCAGAGGCTCAGTATCTATTTAGGGAAAACAGGGTGGGCATGTTGAAGAGCATTCTGTGATATAGTAAATGTTATAAAGTTCACAGTGCCTAAATTAAAGCATGTTCTTCAAAGATTACCACTACAGAAACATTTTTACTGCAACTTTACTATTGTTGTAGCCCTATTTACTAATATGTTACATGCTGACAACAATTTAGCATAGTCATTTAATTTGACAATGCAAAATTGTCTGTACACCACTGCAAGCTCATCCAAATAATTGCATTTATTTAATTTAGATAGTCGCTTTATTCTTTTTCTACACTGTAAAAATGCTTATCATTATGTTAAATCAACATCTTTGTTTACATCCATTTAACGCAGTCGCAGAAGAGACCCAATCTGAGCGGGAGTCGAGACTGGGAGAGATTTAAAATTCTGCCGGCTGATGCGCACTCTAACACGGAGATGCTTGTCTCTCACCCTCGCTGTCTGCAGCTCACAACGTGTTGCATCATTGATGAGATCATCATAAAATCAATCTTATGTGAAAAATAACACTAAAATGACAACAACAATAAAATGTGTGTGTATGTATGTATGTACACACACACACACACACACACACACACACACACACACACACACACACACTCACTCACCTAAAGGATTATTAGGAACACCTGTTCAATTTCTCATTAATGCAATTATCTAATCAACCAATCACATGGCAGTTGCTTCAATGCATTTAGGGGTGTGGTCCTGGTCAAGACAATCTCCTGAACTCCAAACTGAATGTCAGAATGGGAAAGAAAGGTGATTTAAGCAATTTTGAGCGTGGCATGGTTGTTGGTGCCAGACGGGCCGGTCTGAGTATTTCACAATCTGCTCAGTTACTGGGATTTTCACGCACAACCATTTCTAGGGTTTACAAAGAATGGTGTGAAAAGGAAAAACATCCAGTATGTGGCAGTCCTGTGGGCTGAAAATGCCTTGTTGATGCTAGAGGTCAGAGGAGAATGGGCCGAATGATTCAAGCTGATAGAAGAGCAACTTTGCCTGAAATAACCACTCGTTACAACCGAGGTATGCAGCAAAGCATTTGTGAAGCCACAACACGCTCAACCTTGAGGCGGATGGGCTACAACAGCAGAAGACCCCACCGGGTACCACTCATCTCCACTACAAATAGGAAAAAGAGGCTACAATTTGCAAGAGCTCACCAAAATTGGACAGTTGAAGACTGGAAAAATGTTGCCTGGTCTGATGAGTCTCGATTTCTGTTGAAACATTCAGATGGTAGAGTCAGAATTTGGCATAAACAGAATGATGACATGGATCCATCATGCCTTGTTACCACTGTGCAGGCTGGTGGTGGTGGTGTAATGGTGTGGGGGATGTTTTCTTGGCACACTTTAGGCCCCTTAGTGCCAATTGGGCATCGTTTAAATGCCACGGCCTACCTGAGCATTGTTTCTGACCATGTCCATCCCTTTATGGCCACCATGTACCCATCCTCTGATGGCTACTTCCAGCAGGATAATGCACCATGTCACAAAGCTTGAATCATTTCAAATTGGTTTCTTGAACATGACAATGAGTTCACTGTACTAAAATGGCCCCCACAGTCACCAGATCTCAACCCAATAGAGCATCTTTGGGATGTGGTGGAATTGGAGCTTTGTGCCCTGGATGTGCATCCCACAAATCTCCATCAACTGCAAGATGCTATCCTATCAATATGGGCCAACATTTCTAAAGAATGCTTTCAGCACCTTGTTGAATCAATGCCACGTAGAATTAAGGCAGTTCTGAAGGCGAAAGGGGGTCAAACACAGTATTAGTATGGTGTTCCTAATAATCCTTTAGGTGAGTGTATATATATTGGTTTTGGATAGACAAGAATGACAAATGCTTATCAATAATACTCTTATGGCTAAAATGTTTACAGTGTTCAGTGACTAAAATGTCAATATGACTAAATGTTACTAAAATATGACTAAAATGTCAACAGTTTTCGTTCACTAAAACTACATTAAAAAGCCCAGACTTTGTCAACTAAAACTTGACAAAAATAAAATAAAAAAAATAGGATAAGGTTGACTAAATATGATAAAAATTAACAACATTTGACACAGGATTAAGAAAAAGACTAAATAAAAAAACAGCTAACAAAATTAACACTAGTATTCAGTAGCCAGGTGTATTAACGCAAAGCCAACGTTTACTTGTTATTAACGTCACTTTTTTGATCAGTATGGTACCACCTCCGTCTCATTTTGAGCCAGGAAAAACCCTGCTATAGGAGCATAATCAGTAAATTAAGCACTAGATATTGCAGTTGTGTGATTTTAAATGTAATCAAAATGAAACGTATAATCCTGAAAATGTCTAAAGCACTTTATTTTTGTAATCTGATTACATAGTCCAGATTACATGTAATCCAATCCTACCCATACACATGGCTGAGGTAATGCTACACTTTACCAGTAAGGTGTTGGTTTGCAACGTGTAGTCTATGTGTGTGAGTGTGTGTTATTGACAAGTTTTCTTTATTGAGTTGCCATCCACTTAGACCACACATCAGTGAACCAGACAGATGCACTTAGCGGATCCACAAACAGCTCCCTGGTGACCCTATCTTTTGAAAGTATTGCAAACAGCCAGTCACATTGTCCAGCATTTCTCAATGAAGCTCTTTACTATGGTGATAAACTGGCATATACGATCACTTTAAAAATCTAATTATGTATTATTCACTGGATTCAAAGTAATAAAGCAAGTAATCAAATCTATTTTAATATATTGTAATGTAGATACTAACAGATCTGTTTCTACCTCTCTAAAATGGTATGTCAGGTATGTCAAGTGACGTAACATAATAACGTTAGATTATAATTCATACCAAATTCTCAGTAAATGCCTTACTTATAGGTAAATTGAAGGAACCTTGTTTAACATGGGCTCCGCTTCCCATGACTGCCTCAGACTTTCTTTTCCGTTACCTCTGGCAATACTTCTAAGCACTTCCGACATCTGCTTGAAACTTGACAGGAAACTAGTCATGTCTTACATTCTCAGTAACACGGCTTGACTACTCAACCCTTGAAAAGTACTTTCTTAACTGTAAATGTATGGTACTGTATATTTGCATATCATACTAGAATGAAATAAGTATTATAAAATAAATAAATATTCTCAATTTGTAGCCAAATAAATGTATTTTTAGGTGCACTAAGTAATATTCTGAACATGTAGCTTTGATGCAACATCCTGCAAGATGAAATGTTCTCAGTAACTGATGTCATAAAAGAATGAAAAAGCATCCAATAACACAGGACTATCGAGATAAAGCAAGCAATATTTTGCTGGTCATATGATATCATATTTTTTTAAGTACTATTAATTTCTTTGTTTAAACATTTTGCAATTAAAGCTGAAATGTGTAATTTCTGCAACACAAGCACTAACCAATGGAATTAGAAAAATAAACAAGGCTTTCAAAACAGCTTACTGAATACGCTCCTCATCTGCAGTTGTACACAAAGCCAGACAGTTCCGCCCCCAACTCACGCCATTGGTTGAGAAATGTTGTTGGAGCATGTCTAAGCGGATCACTCAAAACAAACAGGAATTTTTATGCGCCACAGAGACACGGTGTTTACAGTTTTAGAGAAAATAGTTGTCTCTGCATATTAAGCCGGGATAGGAGAAAGTATTTTAACTTTCTAAACAACCTATTATTTACTACTAACTATTTAAAAAGTTACATACCTCAGCTTTAACTAAATAAATGCTTAGAGCATCTTTAAATTACCAAAACTTCAATGTCAAATTATGCCATTTTGGTATGACACAACTCTGAACACATTTATTTATGGTGACATGTCAATTTTTTATATCAGCATGGGAAAAAGTAATTTCACTTTACATGCAATTAAGTGAAACAAAAAAAGGTTACCATGTTTCTGCCTCCTCTTCAATGCATAAACAGCAGATATTAGGCACAATGTGCCACTTTCTACCAAATAAGCCCTTCCATGCAAGTAAAATCAAGTGACAATTGTGCAGTTAAAGGTGGCAATCAAAGGCAGCAGGGTATATGGGCGAAAATTACAATTCAAGCGATTTGCTTAAGCTTCTCAGCGCTATTTTAATAAAGTCAATCTGTTGTGCACAGCTGTTGTTTATCTGGAAAAGCATGTTTATGTGTTATCACTTTTCTCTGTCTATTCCACAGATTGTGCATTATTTTCAAACCTAATCTGATCTGATCAGACATATGGCCAGAAAGCCTACAGCATGATTCCAATCACACACTTTGGCCTCTGTTTCAAACTGACCTTTTCCACCCCCAAAGTCACGTGATCTCCAGACACAATAAGGGGTAGTGATATTTGAGATGCCTTTGTAGTTATCAAGGGTTTGCAAGTTGTCAATGTTGCTAGGCAACTGGAGAGAATTGTATCATTGTCATTCTTGAGCCCTGTAAAACTATGTCTTTGCACAGACATCATGAGGAGGCACTTCCCATAGACCTAAGCTGAGTTTGGAAAAGCATACCTCCATACTATTACAATTTACTATTTAGTAAGAGTAGTATATTGTATGCTATTACGAACACAGCACAAGCAGATATTTTTTATAAGGACCTTTTGGTGTTCTTTTAATACATTTATAACTAGTGGTCAACCGATAGATTGCAGAGGCCGATAATACTCAGACTTTTTTTAAATGATCGCATTAGCCGATACATTTTCCTGTTTGGCCAATTTGTTTCTCGAGGGTGCCAAAAATCGTCTGCTTGCATGTGAAGCGGCTGAGAAATGTAAACAACCAGTCATGGTTTGTTTTGTTATGTGCCATCGTATTACTACAATAATAGACTGGTGTGCAACCTGGTCACATTTAAACGTTCTGCATATCAGAGCCGTGGTAGACACATTTGAGCTCATAATATTAAAGTGCTCGCCTGATTCATTCTCCCCCTCTCTCCTCAACAGTTCCCTGTAACTTCTCTTGTCTAATGATAAAAGGCAAATATCAATAAAACTAATATAATATACCGTCTGCCAATATGCGCATAACTCATTTAAACAGATGCAATAAACCAAACTCACACAACTTCAGCATCCTGTGGAGCACTCATTTATCTTCCTCTAAAGCACGTATTGAACAGTCTCTCCACAACAATTCCCTGTCACTTTCCTAATGTTAAAAGGCAAATATAAATAAAACTTCTATTACATACCATATGCAAATATGCAGATAACTCATTTAAACAAACTTAATTCATGAACTTCACGAAAATCCAGCGTTTTCTTCCCGTCGAGTGCACATCTAATATCTTCCTCTGAAGTGCGTATTCTATCAGCCAGAATCAATACTTCAGGATCAGGATCAAAAGTTCCTCTAATTCACATATCATGATGACAATCCAAGAAGGTGATCCAGGTCATTTCATCTGGAGATTGAGGCTCACGCTGGAAACACGAGCATGTGAGTGTTACCAAAGTCTTTCTAGCAAGTCAATCCAATGTCGGCCATGTTTAGAATGCTCTCAGGAGACCATTTCCAGTCATGAAAGTGCAGCTACTATCTACTTGAATGGAGAAGGACAAAAATCTCCAAAACAGTTGGTCAAGATTACAATCAAAGGACATATTTCAAATCATCAGTAAAATCTGACAACACAGGTATCATAAATGGGGATTCTTTACATCAGATTAATAATAATTTTCCCAGCTTTTATAGCTAATGCACATGCGCATTCTCAAGTTGATTAACAGGCAATGTCTGTATCTAAAAGGTGATTGGCTCTTTTACATGTAAGGAGGGACTTCCTATCTACATCTATTGACCATTTTCTGCAGTTGGGCATTACAATTTTTCCCATTCATTTTAATAGAAGTGGCCCGTCTCTGCTAAATAGTCACTGGTGCAATATCAAGGTAAAAGCACTTCACGTGTGCTATGAGTAAATGTCTTATTCACTATGTACTGCATGTACAATTGGTTTGATTCAGTATTTTTTTTAAACATTTTTTGTTCTCAGCAAACCAACAAAATCTGCACTGTTGTGAGAAAACCCAAAAGCAGAAGGTCATGAGAAAACTTAAAGCAGAACTTCAAAAACCTTGAACAAAAGTTTAAGAATTCAGCTGTACTTTAAAAACATCTCTAACATACCTTCTAGAATGTATGAATGTCAAGCAGATTCTTGTTCAGGCATGTTAACTTGACAGTCTTGCAAAAAGGAATATTCCAGGTTCAATACAATTTAAGCTCAATTGACAGAATTTATGGCATAATGTTGATTCCCACAAAAAATTATTTCAATTAGTCCCTCCTTTTCTTAAAAAAAGCAGCAAAATTAAGTTTTTAATTTAGAGCGAACAGATTAAGCAGGATGCTTTTGTTTAAATGTCACTTCCACAAGACAGTTTGGCTTTAGCAAAACAATAGGAAAGTGAGGAATGCCAACCACTCAAGAGAAAGAATGCTAAAAATTCATGGTTCAAGGACATGGGGCTTCACTTAGAAATAGTCATGCAGGCATGTTTTGGCAACTCTGAAATGTATTGGCATTTAAGATGAACCCTCAAAGCGTTTACCTTAAAAGATTATCTGGAAACTTTAAATTGAGACTGAAGAAATGAACAAGAACTTCACTAGGTCTTTAAAGGAATATTATGGGTTTAATACAAGTTAAGCTCAATCCACAGAATTTATGGCATAATGTTAATTACCATAACCATTTTGACTTGTCCCACATTTTTATTTTTTTTATAAATAAAATAAAATTTAGGTCACAGCGAGGCACTTATAATGGAAAAGAATGGGCCAATATTTAGAGGGTTTAAAAAGGCAGAAATGTGAAGCTTATAATTTTATAAAAGCACTAACATTAATTATTTTGTTACAACTTGTACATTATTTGAGTTTTAAAGTTTTTTAAATAGTTTTATGGCTGTTTTAGGGTTTTACAGTTAATGGCATTATGTCATCATGGCAACGAAATTGGATATAACTTTACATTATAAATATGGTTAACAACTTGTGGATATAATTTTTATACAGTGAGTATTTTTAACATTTACTGATTCACTTCCATTTTAAGTGCCTCACTGACTGCAACCCAGATTTTTGCTTTTTTAAGAAGGGACATGTCTAAGTTTTTGTGATAATTAACATTATGCAACAACATGATGTTGACTGATGTTGACTTGTGGCAGATTAACTTGTATCGAATCCGGAATATTCCTTTAATTCCGAGTGACTCTTTAAGAAAACAACATAAAAATGTTGGTGTTAAGAAGTGTCAATGCCCTTCCATAAAATGTACCTTGGTACTATTGTAGCCCTAATTGTAGTAACTATGGCAGGGTCGTCACTAAAGTTCCCAGAGACTTTAAAAACATCTCTAGAAACATATTTACTAGAAAGTCTGAATTTTTTAGCAGATTTTTGTTCTGGCATGTTTCATTGACAGGCTTGCAAATAGGAATATTCTGGGTTGAATACAAGTAAAGCTCAATTGACAGAATTTGTGGAATATTATTGATTGCCACAAAAATAAATTCTGTCCCTCGAAATCTTTAAAAAAGCTTAATCTGGGCAACAGTGAGGCACTTCCAATGGAAGTGAAATGGGGCCAATCTGCAAACGTTAAAATACTTACAAAAGTTTCAAAAGTATAGCCACAAGACATAAACAATATGTGTAAACATGATTTTAGTGTTATAAAAGCACTTACTAACCTTTTCTGTGTAAAATTACATAGCATTTTACCATTTAGTTACAATGACGGCGTAACTCAGTAAACTCTGAAACCCTAAAACGACTATTTATACAACTTTACAGCAATTAATACACACGTTTTAACAGAAGAATTGATATGCGCTTTTATAAAAATAAAATTATAAGCTTCACATTTCAGCCTTCAAACATTGGCCCCATTTAGGCCTACTTTTGTAATAATTCTCACTGTGAACTCGACTTTTGCTTCTTTTTTCTTCTTCTTCTTTTTTAAGAAAAGGAGTGAAAAGTTGATTTTTTTTACCCCCGTAATCAACAAGCCACAAATGTTGCCGATTGAGCTTAACTTGTATTGAACCGAAATATTACTTAATGGCGCGATATAAGTGAGGAACAGTTCTGTTTATATGTAGATGATCCTGAGCATACAATCATATGATCGAAATGATTATTGACTTGCGAGAAATTACACCAACCATGTGTTTTAACACGCCTATTGTTTCCTTCCATATATCCGCCCTGCCTGCTGTATCCTCTGAGACCGATCTAATGCAATGCTTTAAATTAAGAGTATGCTATTATGTTGACGACCGGTGGAGTCTGTATTATTATTATTCATCAAAATCCGCGAGACCCGCGCCCATGTATTAGTCATTGTTTCCAACTGAGGACCATCCCTTCCTCTCTCAAGAGGAGGAACCCTAAAAAATGAAAACGTCTCACCATATTTGGACTCTGGATTTTTCTCCTCCGGCTCCATGGCAAAGAAATTATACGTACTTGTGGCAGTGACTTAAATCTCAAATGAAATAGTATCGCCGTTGCTTAATATTGTAGGGAAATGTCCATCAGTCCAACTCAGCTGCTCCGCTACAGTTGTGTGAATGCAAATAACAGTGCACACACAAACAGGCGTTTCGTTTACCCGATGAATCGTTTGAGGACTGAATCCACCAATGAGAGGAGAGGAAATTATGACAGACAGTCATGTCAGCCAATGAAACGTAAATGCTCCTGCACTAAAACGTACCTACGTTTGAAACGGCAACAAATCACAATTTCAATTAACCTATGTTTCATAATAAAATAATAAAATAACAGACCAATGGATCATATAATACTGATATTTTTAAATATCAGTAGGCTATTATATGATCCATTGGTCTGTTATTTTATTATTTTATTATGAAACATAGGTTAATTGAAATTGTGATCAGTCAAACTAATAATAAGTTGTTTCAACATGGAGTAAAATTAACTGGAAATGTAGTACAACATTCTTGTTTCTAACGGTCTTTGCCTGTGAGATGCTAAAAAATACATGGACCTCTATGGGTAGCTAGGACGGTGCCTAGAAATACTAATTAGAAGACCGTGTTAAAATTGCTCCCCAAATCTGATACTCTGAATCTCATGAATAATGTAATAAACATGATCACGTTTCACACCTGATGACAAAGTTGCGGACAAATTCTTGGAAGGCTCTGCTTGGAATTACCCTTTACCAAATATTTTTGCAAAACATTATTAAAAAAAAACAACAACAACAAAACAACGAAAAACTAAAAGTAAATCAGTGTATGACATATTTGTATATTTCGTAACTTTTTATTATTAATAATATTATTAGTGTTGTCATTGCCCCAAATACAATGGATGGATTCACTTTCAATGCATATGTATACAGGGATGCAGGGTATATTGTGTGGATAATTAAGCTAATCCAAGACAGCATGCTTGTAGGACTTTTTGAGGTTTTGTCACTGTGAAATAATTAATGTTTCTCAACAACTTCTCTGGGTGATGTCATCACAAAGCAAAGCTGCTCCTTGTTCAAAGGATGTGTTCTTTAGGAATGTGTTTCTTTTCTCTACTCTCACGTTTCACATGCAGCTCAAACATGTATGTCACCCCCATATAAGGTAAAGAACTATTTCATTCTAATTCAACAAAATAAATTAAATACATTGGATGACAAAATTATCTAACAGTCACATTTTTGACAACTGACATGTTTAAACACAAGACAACACTTCAAACAAAGTATCACAAATATTTAATTGGATAAGCAACAATGAAATAAGAATCCCAGTCAAATGTTTTTCAGGAGTGAATCTAAAGTTACTGTCCATTCACAGCTCTCTCCATTAGTGATCTGTTAGATAATTTTGTCATCCAATCCCCGTCTTGATACGGCTCAGCTGAGGGAAGAAAGAAATGACACAGACATCCAATGGTATCAAATCCTTCTTCAAAGTTTATTGTTCAGCACTTTGTTATATGGTCCAGAAAAAACACATTCCACAGGACCCCCACCAATGAAATACTTCTTTACCTTATACGGGGGTGACATACATGTTTGAACTACGTGTGAAACGTGAGAGTAGAGACAAGAAACACATTCCTAAAGAACACATCCTTAGAACAGGGAGCAGCTTTGCTTTGTGATGACACAGCAAGCTACATCACACAGAGAAGTTGTTGAGAAGCATTAGTTATTTCACATTGCCCACTTTGATCCTGAAAGGACCACGTAGCCTTCTCAACCAACTTCAGTATTAGGTACACACACATAATGGAGCATGGTGATTTTATGCCTGTTTATCATCACATTCAACTTTTGCATTAATAATTGTAGCAAACATGGGCCAAATAATAACATAAGTAGAATGCATACAGCAATTGATATAATGGAAGACATCCAGTGTGCGAACCACCCAAACACATTGAAAAATGTTCCCTGTATTCCCTGATGTTATCAGCTAATTCTTTATTCAACTTATCCATTTCCTTTCATACCTTCATGAATTCTCCATCATCATCAGTGTGACCCGGGATGTATGTACAGCATTTATCACCAAACATTTTAGATACTCCTCCTCCATCTTTAGCCAAGATGTAATCCAAACATTTAATACCTCTTGGCTGTCCAACACATGTCTAGATATACTTCAGGGTCACTTGAGGCATCACCTTCTAGGTACCTTCGTTTCCGGGTGTTTACCCATACCTTCATAACAGAAACATCTTCCTGTAACATTACCATAAAACATAAACCATCATACATTATTTCTAGGAATTGGAATTACACTTGTGACTCCTTGTTGTTGTGTTGATACTGAATGGTCATAGGCAAGCACGACCGCCTGCCATATGCAGAGTGTCAGTAGGAATGTCTTCATGTTAACTATTCCGGGTCCCTCCTCAGGTCCTCCTAATTCACAGATTCCCGGTTGGGCACTGGCGTTGTCAGCTCCTCCAGTGCTTTCACCGTTCACCTTGAATCAGTAAGGCAAGCTTCATGCGGCTTGCGTGGATCCACTGTGGTTGAAGGTCAGTTAGCAGTACAGTAGTTGGGCCCACTTTGGTTCACCTAACTTTGTTGGTTTCAGACACTTCACCAGAACCTGCTGATTTTGAACAAATAGATGAGTAGGGCTTTCTGCAGGCAGAGGGAGAGAGAAAGATATCATCATTTATGCCATTTAATATTTTAATGAGGGAATCCACATATTCTGCAATCACCACCTCCTTGTCACCTGTGGAGAGAAAGCCAGCGCGGAAGGACCCCTTTGACCCAAGGGGTCGGGAAAGGCTTACCCATTAGTATTTCAAATGGAGAGATTAACAACAGAGGATGGTGAGATTCTGAGCTCAGTCAGCCAAATCTCTGTATTATTTATTTTGCCAAATTTTCACCATTTTACCATTTTACCTCACACACGGGAAAGCTTCTGTCCGTTTAGAATGGCAGTTCCGAGTGTGGTAATGAGTCGTGCTTCGTAGGCTTGTGTCTGTTGTTCTGTGCGCATATTAGACATGATTCCAGGATACATTTTACTGCATTTTGTAGCCCATTTATGCAATAAGTTTGATTTCACTTAATTTGAGGCCCAATGTTGTCAGATTCAGATGGATTTACCTGTAACAATTTAATGTCATTGTCTTTTACCAGTGTTGATTGTATCATGGAAAAAGTCTCTTCAGCTTGATTCAGCTCTGGGCTTACCATAACTTCCCTTGCAGCCCACTTTGCTACCTCATCAGCATACTTCGAGTCTGTGTATATATCTATTGATTTAACTTTAAATGGGATGCTCTGATCAACGCAAACAACTCAGCAGCTTGTGCAGATTTATATGGGTGAATAAGCTTCAATAATTTGACTCGGAAGTTCCGTTACAGCATAACCAAACCAGTATATGGAATAATTTGGCTTGGAACAGGACCCATCAACGTACCAATGGTTCCCCTCCTCCAGGGCGGATGATGAAACATCCGGCCTGCATAAAGTACATGTTTTCAGGCAATCGAAGCAATCATGTGTGTCTTTAGAAAATTCACTTTGAGTCAGCAATTTGTGTAATGATAATGTCAGGCCATGCACAGTGGAAGTTGGTTTAATTTTCAGATTAGCAGTAACCAATAAAATAACTTCATACCCTGATCGACGTTGTGCCGTCATGTGTACCCTGCCCTGTTGATTCTAAGACCTGTTCAGCCATTGATTCTTTACTGTTTACATTTTTGTGGAAAAATAAAACTGAATAGGTTAAAAGAAAGACATTGTTAAGAAGCAACTCGGAGTGAGGTGTGAATGCTCTGGATTTTAGTACTCTTAATCACGTTTATAAAATTAATTGGATTAAACACTGTTTAGCTGCCGATGATCACTCATGGAAATATAACAAATTCCCCATTAAGCTCGCTAACTTTCATAAACAAGCTTTAGAAGAATGTAAAATGGCCTTTTAGCATACACTGTAAAACATTTCAGTAATTTTAACAGTAAAATAGTGTAAAAACGTGTTAATTGATTAACAAAAATTAACTGTAAAATATACAGTAAAATGTTTTAATATATTTTAAAAGTCAATACTGTAGTTTTTACAATACAAACAACAGGATTTTTTTTACAGTGTATCTTTCCCCCCATATAAGTATAATATGGAGTAATCAACATATATTGCACAGGATAAGTTTGATAATGGTATAGTTTTTATCTTAGACTTGATGAAAAAATAACAATGAGATTTATTCTTATAGAAAATTTGTTGTAATTTCAAGAGTGAATACATCTCCAAGAGTTTATTCAAGGGTAGTTAGATCTCAGCATAGTTATAATTTCCCAATTTGTGAAATACCTAAATTATCCATTGGAGGTATGGAACTTGAAAACACTAAATGTAAGAAGAATCCTCTTCTGATTGTAAGTAATTTCTGGACTGGTATAAACAGGTTTTTGTTGCCCAACAAAATGAAGGAGGTTTATTTAAAAAATGTACAGAAGTACTACGCTTGTAATGCTTTTTGGTCAAAATTTAAATTGGATATATCTTCTCACTGTACATTTTGTAACTCTAATATTGAAACTCCGTGAGGGAGGCAAAGCAGTGGGTGTGGGAAAAGTTCGGAGAAGCCATGGAGAAGGACTTTCGGTCCGCACCAAAGTGCTTCTGGAAAACCGTCCGCCACCTTAGGAGGGGGAAACGGGGAACCATTCAAGCTGTATACAGCAAAGATGGGATGCTGTTGACCTCAACCGAGGAGGTTATTGGGCGGTGGAAGGAACACTTTGAAGAACTCCTAAATCCCAACACGCCCTCTATGGTAGAGGCAGAGCCGGAGGATGATGGGGGATCAGATTCTATTTCCCTGGGGAGGTCACTGAGGTAGTCAAACAACTCCGCAGTGGCAAAGCCCCGGGATTGATGAGATCCGACCAGAAATGCTGAAAGCTCTGGATGTGGAGGGGTGTCATGGATGACACGCCTCTTCAACATTGCGTGGAAATCTGGGACAGTGCCTAAGGAGTGGCAGAACGGGGTGGTGGTTCCCCTCTTCAAAAGGGGGATCAGAGAGTGTGTGCCAACTACAGGGGTATCACACTTCTCAGCCTCCCTGGTAAAGTTTACTCCAAGGTGCTGGAGAGGAGGGTTCGGCCGATTGTCGAACCTCGGATTGAAGAGGAACAATGCGGTTTTCGTCCTGGCCGTGGAACGACGGACCAGATCTTTACTCTGCAAGGATCCTGGAGGGGGCCTGGGTGTATGCCCATCCGGTCTACATGTGTTTTGTGGATCTGGAGAAGGCGTATGACCGGGTCCCCGGAGAGACTGTGGGAGGTGCTGCGGGAGTACGGGGTGGGGGTCCCTTCTTAGGGCGATCCAATCCCTATACGTCCAAAGCGAGAGCTGTGTCCGGGTCCTCGGCACGAAGTCGAGTTCATTCCATGTGGGGGTTGGTCTCTGCCAAGGCTGCGCTTTGTCACCAATCCTGTTTGTGATATTCATGGACAGGATATCGAGGCGTAGTCGGGGTGGGGAAGGTGTGCGGTTCGGTGGGCTGGGGATCTCATCGCTGCTTTTTGCAGATGATGTTGTCTTCATGTCATCATCGCTCCGTGACCTTCAGCTCTCACTGGATCGCTTGGCAGTCGAGTGTGAAGCAGCTGGGATGAGGATTAGCACCTCTAAATCTGAGGCCATGGTTCTCAGCAGGAAACCGATGGAGTGCGTACTCCAGGTAGGGAATGAGGTTTTGCCCCAAGTGAAGGAGTTCAAGTACCTCGGGGTCTTGTTCACGAGTGAGGGGACAATGGAGCGGGAGGTTGGCCGGAGAATCGGGCAGCGGGGCGGTATTGCACTCGCTCTATCGCACCGTTAGTCACGAAAAGAGAGCTGAGCCGAAAGGCAAAGCTCTCGATCTACCGGTCAATTTTTGTTCCTACCCTCACCTATGGTCATGAAGGTTGGGTCATGACCGAAAGAACTAGGTCAGCGAGTACAAGCGGCCGAAATGGGCTCCCTCAGAAGGGTGGCGGGCTTCTCCCTTAGAGATAGGGTGAGGAGCTCAGTCATCCGTGAGGAGCTCGGAGTAGAGCCGCTGCTCCTTTGCGTTGAAAGGAGTCAGTTGAGGTGGTTTGGGCATCTGGTAAGGATGCCCCTGGCCGCCTCCCTAGGGAGGTGTTTCAGGCACGTCCAGCTGGGAGGAGGCCTCGGGAAGACCCAGGACTAGGTGGAGAGATTACATCTCCACACTGGCCTGGGAACGCCTCGGGTCCCCCAGTCAGAGTTGGTTAATGTGGCTCGGGATAGGGAAGTTTGGGGCCCCCTGCTGGAGCAGCTGCCCCCGCGACCCGACTTCGGATAAGCAGTTGAAGATGGATGGATGGATGGATGGAATATTGAAACTATACCACATTTGTTTTTTTGAATGTGACTATGTAAAGGATTTCTGGAAAGAAATATCAATGCTGTTTATTATTATTATTATTATTATTATTATTATACGCTTTTTATTTTACAGGTTACATCTGTATTGTTTTCAAATTTGAATACTGGGGTACATATGATGGATGACATGCTAAAAGTGTTAATTTTTTTTGTGCACATTTTCATATACACAAATGCAAGGGTACTGATTCGAGACCCAATTTTAGGCTGTTTCGAATTGATTTAAAATAATTTTATGCTCATTATCTAGTAAAAATGCTAATAAAACCTCTCTTTTGTTGAGAAGATATATAAGTTTAAGATAGAGTGTATTACGTCCATGTGTTTTTTTTCCTTTTCTCGTTGTTATTTTATTATACTTTTATGTTACATTATTACAATTTATTAATGTGACCTTAATCTTGCTGAATGTTTATGTAACAATGTGTTGCCTTTATCTTCTAAATCCCCTGTACAATGTTTAATAATATTAATAATAATAATAAAAACACATTTTAAATGTTTATATCTTCTGAAAACTAATTTTGTCAACGTATACATTATCATATACGTGACCTTAATCCTAATATACATGGGCTTTGATTTGTTATTGTGTTGTTTACAGTCTCATATAAGTTTTGGTTTTAAGAATGTATTTATTCACGTGCCATTAGGCGCACAAAACATTCATGGTGCAAATATTCTCCACACATCAAACCGACCCAGTCATATGTTGGAAAGAAATGCAATAAATGCACTTGAACATTCCTCTCCGCGCACATGTCTCTTCTGATCATCCAACCAGAGCGCGCGGTGCACACCAACGCCTTCGGCATTGCAAAAGATTGCGGACGTTGCCGTCAGCCATTATGAGCGTGGCAGAATCGGATTTACAAATGTACTTTTTTTTAATTAATTTTTTTTTAGATATTTTCCAACTTTATTTAATATTATCAAAACATATATGTAATTATATTTGTGTAAAATTATATTTAGGTTACTGTATATTAAAAAAGGAAACAAACACATTTAAATTAATGTTGTGCAATGACCTCAAAGTGAAAGGCTGCTAAGAGAAATGCCACACAAAAGATGGCGGGGGCGCTCGTCCAATTTGTGCCTGTGCCATGCGCAACAGCGCTTAATATATGTTACGAAACACTGTTCGGGGAGAATCGTCTGGTCAAAGGCTTTATTGGTGAAGGTAGGGAGAATGTTAATATAAGATATTCAGTATGACAGCATGACGTACCCACTTAAAAGTTGGAATAGGAATAAAACGTTTTGAGATTTAAATGTCGGTTTTGAAATATGTAAAAGAGTTGCATATTACGTTTTGTAACTGCGGTTGTGTAACCATACACTGCTAGACAATTCTTACAATAAGAAGAAAGATAAATCATAAAAAAAACTGACACTCATACTACTGTAGATACAATACAATTTTTAATAGGCTACCATAATTATACGGTAGAAAAGTTATAGTAAATGACAACACTAATAATGAACACAAATTTGATGTAACAGTATATCAACATAATCATTAAACTCCTAACAAGACTTTGATGCATGCTTTTTTGTGTTTTTATGTAGCTAACAAAACGTTGTCGAATTATTTATGAAAACCATGTAACCATAGAACCTTTCCTAAAAGAAATTTAGGTTAGACAGTTAAGTATGAAACATGAAAGTGGTTTGTTTATATATATATATATATATATATATATATATATATATATATATGAAAGCAAAGAATAAAGCTGGTACTAGTCTTATATGTTTATTAGTTTGTATTGTTTCCCCTCCAAGGACTAGTATAATATTCTGTTTGTTGTTCTAGTGTAATAATATTTTATTGGTTTCATCATTGTGACAAATGAGTGTATGTATCGTAAAGGCTTTTGTTTAATTTTTTAGGTTTGAAAACAGCATGGCTTTAAGAACAGCTATCTCACGCTTGCTGGTAAATTCACAGAGATGTTCTCTGATCTCTGTGTCAAGGGCCCAGGGCTCCGCAGCACCTGTACAACAAGGTTAGATCACTACTTCACAATCTAAAGTGAACGTAACTTAACCATAACTTGATTAAAATAATCATATTGGCTAATGTAAGGATGATGAAAGTAGCAGAAATGGCACATTTATTGCAATGTAACTTGTGTTTCTGTCTAAAATCAAACATAGTTTTAATGCATAATTTAAAAACAAAATAAGTTTCCAAAGCTAATAACCACATTCCAAATTATCTTGTTTTTCAGAGGCAGAGGAGCAAGTTAAAAAAGCAGTGAAGACACGTAATAAACAAATTCATTTTTAATATTACCATAGTTTTTAATGTTGAATTTGACAGCATTTACTGAATAACAGATTTTCGAACTTTAGCTAAGGTGCATTTTGACTGGCGTGATGCGTTGAATCTGGAGGGGCAGCTGACAGAGGAGGAGATCATGATTAGAGACACTTTCCGCACCTACTGCCAGGAGAAACTCATGCCCCGCATCCTCATGGCCAACAGGAATGAAGGTAAGTGAAAGAGCTAGTCATTTCTTATATAGTAAAAATGTTAAATTGCCATTTAAAAAAAAAAAAAAAAAAGCAACGGGATCCTATCAAAACAGGTTTTCATAAGTGTCTTTCGGTTTCCAGTTTTCCATCGGGAGATTGTAAATGAAATGGGAGAGCTGGGGGTCCTTGGGCCTACTATTCAAGGTAAAATCAAATATTTAAAGTGGGCCTGTTTGAGACTAGAAATGTTTGATTATGTTGTCTATGACATTCAATATAAAATGACCTTGAATGCTCTGTTATGTGTTGAAGGATATGGCTGTGCAGGCACCAGCTATGTGGCATACGGTTTGATTGCGAGGGAGGTGGAGAGAGTGGACAGTGGTTACCGTTCAATTATGAGTGTCCAGTCCTCACTGGTCATGCATCCTATTAATGCCTATGGAACAGAAGCACAGAAACAGAAGTTCCTGCCAAAATTGGGTTAGTCAAATGCACATGTCTGCGTATTTGTAAGTATGCCTCAGATGTTTGTTTTTATGTATGATAGCATCTACAAGTAGCTACAAATTCCAACTGCTTGGAATTCCAAATGAGTATTTAGTAAGATTCCCATGGTTGTGGAAAACCTGGAAATATATGAGATTTTTTAAATTGTGATCTCCAGGCCTGGAAATACGTGGAAATTAATACATACTTTAAAATAGTAATATCTATAGGTAATAGAAATGTTCAAGTGATACTGATCTTTAAAATATTTCATTGGTTAGAAGTTGGTCATTGTGAGAATTTATTTTTAAAATCCTTTTCCATTAATCATTAACAACTGGGATAATAATAAAAATGAATTGGTCGAAATGTGTGAAACTCTGCACTAGTGTCTTTTCAGTATATAATGTTTCTAATCTTTCATTCTTGCCAGCTCGTGGAGAGATTCTGGGCTGTTTTGGACTTACAGAACCAAACCATGGAAGTGACCCTGGCAGCATGGAGACCAAGGCGAAATACAATCCCTCTAGCGGTACCTTTACCATCAGTGGGGCAAAAACATGGTAAGTGCCACTGAATGTTTTTTCAGAGTTAGGAGTCTTAACTTGAACTCTTTCAAAAATCCATATAGTTTCAAAATGAACTTCTGACACTTTGGTGACAATACGGTACCTACAATTAGTACCTACCACAGTAATACGAAAGTATTTCTGTTTGTGCATTCTGCAATATGCTATTGAAGGTGTTTTCATACTTTGATTGTTTGGTTTGAACCCAAGTTCGATTAACCCCCCTATTTCCTCTGATTTCTGTTCATATTGAATTATTTGTATCCGAACTGTGGTATGATTGCACCATCAACATGAGTACCACTGTTGCACACCTGAGTTTGGAAAAGGGCTGCAATACCAACCAATCAAACTGAACTCTGACGCCAAAAAGACTCGGGTTGCACCAATAATGCTTGCGTGAAAGCATAAATAAACTGTGTAATAGGGAGAATTTAATGACACATGATCTTCAAAGTACAACATTCATTGTGTAAACAGGACTGATAGAGTCCTCAGCACGGTGAAGTTGCACAACGTCCATGAAGGGCTTTTTATGTCAAGGTCAGATCATGGGACAGTTTCTTATGTAAGAGACGTCATCTGAGGGCTGTGTACATGCGTCCATATTTAGATTTTGTAACTTCACCCTCTTCAGGGTGTTTGGAACTAGCTGTTTTAGGAGCACACAGAAATCTCTTGACCATTTGTTTACTTGGCAATGCAACTTGACGTCAGTAGATGATCATGTAGAATACAGAGATCATATAATATAAAGATCAATCACAGAGCACCTGTGGCCTGGGACAAGACATCCTCTGGAGCTGTTTCAAGGTCTATATGACTGTCAGAGATCTAAATCAAATAAATGTAAATAGTAAATAAACACTCAATCAATCAGTGATAATGAGTGGTTCATACGACACTCTTTTCTCTAACCAGGATTACCAACTCCCCGTATGCTGATGTCTGTGTGGTGTGGGCGAAATGCGATGACGGCAGAGTGAGAGGGTTTATCATCGAGCGGGGAATGAAAGGGCTGTCCACCCCTAAGATAGAGGGCAAGTTCTCCCTTAGAGCCTCGGCCACCGGGATGATTCTAATGGATGAGGTTGAAGTGCCAGAGGAAAACCTGCTACCCCATGTGTCTGGTCTTGCTGTGAGTATGTTTGTTACTTTTATAAATGATATATTCCAGTCTGGAGTATTCCTAGAATATTCAGCCCGTCACGCACACTCCAGGTTTAGGTTAGATTAAATCAGTAGAGCGAGCTTAATTTCACATACAAATGATCACATGCAACATGGTTTGCTTGAATCAGAGAAAAGGGGCGTTCACACTGTGTTCTGTCTGCACAATTGTAAATATTGTTTGTCTGTGTAAACATGCAGCAGACTGATCTTTTACCATTGTCCCACATCTCGCTGTATTTTCGGTGTCTCGTGCCATGAGCACTGCATTTTTAATTTTTTTGTAATTACATTTTTTTTTATTAAATCTTACAATAATAAAGAAAAGAAAAAACATATATATATATATATACACACACAAAAACAACATTTAAACCCCACAACCACCTCCCCCAGCATTGCATTTTTAAGCATTTTTATGCTGCATAACTTTACTGTAACAATAGTTGAACTTTTGACACACTGTATCAGATCAATGTCATTTTCTAAATAATGGACCAATCAGATGAATTTGGAGGTAGGATATGTATCTCAGGTGAATTCAGTGTGTGCATTAGTAACCGTGTATATGAATTTAATTGCGCCGTTTGTTGCACTCCATTTCGCTGTTTTTAAAGGAGTAGTTCACTCAAAAATAAAAAATGCTCTCTTCATTTACTCCCCTTCATGCCATTCCAGATGTGTATGACTTTCTTCAATAAGGACTTCAGTAATTATCTGTTTCTCACCCACACATTTCATATCACTTCTGAAGATATGGATTTAATCACTGGAGTCGTACGGATTACATTTAGGTTGCCTTTATATGCTTTTAGGACCTTCAAAGTTCTGCCCACCATTCACTTGCATTGTATGGACCTACAGAGCTGAAATATTCTTCTAAATATCTTTGATTGTGTTCAGCAGAAAGAAGAAAGTCATACACATCTGGGATAGCATGAGGATGAGACTTAATATTTTTGTGTGAACTTTAAAGCAAGAGCTGGTTTTGTGTTAATGCTCTTTATTATAGCATGTCATTAGAAGGGGGATTTGAAATGGTCCGATATCAGATTAAATCATTGAAATTACAAATAATCTCTTTACATATTTTAATTGGCTGATAGACTGAATGTTGTTGGTCTACCTGCTGAATTTCTGTAGGGTCCCTTTGGCTGCTTGAATAATGCCCGTTATGGCATCGCATGGGGCGCACTGGGTGCTGCTGAATTCTGCTTCCATGCTGCCCGACAGTACACCTTAGACAGGCAAGCATACCTTTAGAAGTCATCTTTATCAATTTAACATTCATAAATTATTATTTTCAAAATATTTGAAGTGTGATGGAGGAAATGTCTTTTTAAATTACATTTCTACATTAATTATGTGCAGATAGCATAAGAATCCATTTGATTTGTTCAAGGATACATATATTTGAGTGAATTTTACAATGCAGAATCCAGTTTGGAGTGCCTCTGGCCAGAAACCAGCTCATGCAGAAGAAGATGGCAGATATGTTAACGGAGATTACGATTGGATTGCAGTCCTGTTTACAGCTTGGCAGACTCATTGACCAAAAGAAGTGAGTCGAGACAAAGTTCTTAAATAACCTGCAGTCATGTTCTCTCAACTTTGCATAAAATTAGTCTAGTTAAATGTTTTACAACAGTTCAGATCTCAGTGCATTTTAATTATGAAAGTTAATTCCCCTAAAGGGCCTATTGAATACACTACAGCTCAATTAGTTTAAAATAATTCTGTAGCTCGCAACATTTTCAAACACATCTCTTTACCAGATACACACCAGATATGATCTCCATGCTGAAGAGGAATTCATGCGGTAAGGCCCTGGACATCGCCAGGCAGGCCAGAGACATGCTGGGAGGAAATGGCATATCAGACGAGTATCATATCATACGCCATGTCATGAACCTGGAAGCTGTCAACACATATGAAGGTAAGGGAAGTAGGCAGGGAGGTTTATTCCTACTTTTACCAACTACAAATCGAAAGTTATACATTTGGCCGGTAGAGGTCAGTATAGGCCTCACCATGAGTTTCAATTTGCTTGCATAGTCAAAAAAGGTGTTTCGTTATGACAACTAAACATATCCTCTGGAAGCAGTAATAATTGTCATTCTTGCTTAAATGCTGTTGTAGAGGCTGTTCCTTTAACATGGGGTATATAAATCATAAGAATTGTAATCTACCTCAATTTTCTCCTTCATTTCACAGGCACTCATGACATCCATGCTTTGATCTTGGGCAGAGCCATCACTGGACTCCAGTCTTTTACCGTTGAAAATTAAACACATTTCTTTTTGAACAAAGGTGTCTCTAGTGAGACTCTCTACTCTGGAGAACCTCTACCCACATCCATCCATACAGTAAATGCCTCATTATGGCAACAAACCTTCTGAAATTTTTAAAGAAATGCCTGCATGGGTCCAAACTCTGCTCTGTGTTAACATGCAAAACTACAAAGAGAAATATTATAACTTCAGGATTGTGGTTTGATGCTTGATGTTTTGATGACATATTAAATGTTAAATGACTTCAGTAAAAACGTTTTTCTGTTTGAAATCAGATCCACAGATTTCAATTGTAGGTGAACTACAAAAGTGATAATAAAAACTTAACATGTTGTTAGCAGGTTCATAATATTGCTGAAATCACTGCACTTTAGAAATGCAGTCTGATTCAGACTGATTCATGTTTAATAATTGCTAGGCTCTTGTAAATTGTACTTTAATTGTTTTGGAAATAAAGTGAACATCTGCATTTTGTGATACGTATGCCTTCATTCTAAATTACATGATCGTCTTTATGAAAAATAAGGTAATAATTCACAATAAGGTTCCAATCGTTAACATTTGTTAATGCATTAGGTATGAGCTAACAATGAACAATTTATTCTTTACAGCATTTACCGGTAATCTTTATTTGTTTGTTGAATAATAAAAATACAATTGTTCATGTTAGTTCATAGTGCATTAAATGTATATTGATACTGCACAAACTTTTGATTTAGAAATGTATTATCCATACATTGAAAATAAAGAATAGTTCTCCCAAAAATTCTCTCAGCTCTCCGGGTCCATACATTGAAAGTCAACAGGGTCCAAAAGTTTTAAGCTCGAAAAGCAAATAAAGACAGCATAAAATGAATCCATACCAGAGTCCTGCACATGCGCTTGAACCCAACGGGTTAACCCCTAATATTTTATGTAACCGGTGGAAAAATACATTTACGTTGTCATTTGCGGTACGGGCCGGGAATCAATAGGCACGGGTAGACTACGGGTCAAATAGCTAAGGCTATTTTTTAAATGTTGAATAATGTTCAACTTTCTCATCTTTTTTCAGTTAATTGTCTCTACGTTAGGCTACGACATGTTTATTTTTCTTAAATGCTCCAAATCAGAGTGCCTATTGTTAGTTTGATTGCTTGTGACACAAGCAGATAAACAATATTTGTCTACCTGATGTAGTAGATTTATTTTAATCCGGGTGCAGTTCGGATCGCTGTCTTTTTGTTAAACGGGTCGGGTCAGTTACATCAACCAAAATGTATGTAAAATTATTTTTCATTGTTAGTTAATGTTAACTAAGGTTGTTAACTAATGTTGACAAACGGAACCTTAAGTGATCACAAAAAATTAAATAGGCAGCTTTTGATTGGCAGATAACCTTCAGAACAGAGCGTCAAACCTAGAACAAAGTTTCTCTAGCAAGTCAGTCCACTGTCGGTAATTTTTGGAACGCTCTCGGGAGGCTATTTCCAGTCATGGCAGTGCTGCTCCTATATACTTCAATGGAGGAAGACCACAATCTTAAAAAACGGTTGGTCAAAATTACGAACAAAGAACATATTTCAAATCAGCAATAAAATATAACATTACTTGTATTATATATATTTAAAAAAATATATTTTTTTACCTCACATTACACTAAAAAACGCAATTTTAACGGATTGAATGGCTAATGCGCACGCGCGTTCTAGAGTTGATAGACAGGTGATGTCAGTATCTAAAAGTTGATTGGCTCTTTCAACTGCAAGGCGGGACTTCCTTTCTACATCTGTTGCGCTTCTCGGGTGAGCGTTCCAATTTCTCCCATTCATTTAAATAGAAGTGGCCCATCTCTGCTAAATCTTCTCTGCCTAGAATGACACGTGATGTGCGGTGATTCGTGTGACCCGTGACAAGTGATGATGCGAGTAATCCACCAATCATCTCGCTGTCCGAAAGAATCATTACCGTTAGTTGGTGTGAGGTTCTCATGCTTAAACCGCTTTATGCACTGTCCATCTGACCATACAAACCGAACAATGCGAGGAAAAAAATACCCGGTTTTCAAATATCATATTTGTGTTTTCAGTAGCTTTTAAAGTTTGTTTGCCGTTGAGTTCTGGAAGTACATATTTGACGTTTTAATATTTATTATTATTATTAAGTGCCGAGGAAATGCGCTATATAAGTTGTCTGTTCTCAGATACGACGCTGAAATAGCGGATATTTGTCGGCACAACACGATTGGGCTAAACTACCTTTGAGGAAACAAGACGTCTTTGGAAAGTACAACAGAGGACTTTAAAATCTTTGTGAACTTGCAAACTGTGATCAAGAATGGAGCCTTTTAACACGAGCAGATTAAACGCACCCATCTCTGGAAACCGTGACGACCAGTATACGATTTATGAGTATCCGCTGTATAAGGAATACAAACCTCCACCCCGAGATCTCATCCAGCTTCCCAAGGCTATGCTCTACCTGATGATGGCCACGGTGGTTGTGGTCGCTGTTGCTTATGCCATTGTGGGGCATTTAATTAGAGACCTCGCTCATGACATCTTAGGTAAATCTTCTGGGAATTGTATTATTATTTATAACGCATGAACAATAAAAACAAAAGGCAATAAAAACGAAAAATGCAGCTTAGATCAGTGACTTGAAGGCTGGTAAGTGCTTGTGCAATGCAACAGGAAAATGTTATCGACCAAGAAAGTCTTGGTGGTTAAACTAGTGAAAAAGCAGGGTATTGCTGGTTGAAAATGAAACTAGTAGCCCACAAAGGTATTTGGATACTTTAGCCACAAAAAAATTAAATAAAAAAATGTGTATGAAGGATGTTGCCACAATGTGTCTTAAAAAAAAAAAAATAATAATAATAATAATATTTGGGTTATAATTTGGGTTAGTGGAACACATTTATAGTTAATGTTTTATAAAATGTTATATATATATATTGTATTATTACATTTTCATTTAAGGCACTAGAATCTAATGAGAATCCACATTTAAAATCATGGTTATTAAAAAAAAAATAATAATCTCATTATTCTAATGCATTTTTCCCCACATGATATAAAATATAAATTGGTCATTTTAAGAATTGTATTACAATATTTGTAGGTATTATATTATCTATTATATGATAATATTTCTATACTACAGTAATGAGAATCTAATGAGAATCACCACTTAAAATGGAAATTACAAAGAAAAAGAAAAAATAATAATCATTGTATTACAGTACTTGTAGGTATTATATTATTTATTATATTATATTTTTATACTATAGTAATACAAAATTAAATGTTAATCGTTATTGAAAATAATGGAAGTTACATAAAAAATACAATAATACTAATCATTGAGAATCAGCTTTGAAAATAATGGAAATTAAAATTTGTAATTAAAAATTAAAGACATTTTAGGGTAATGGTAATTTGAGGGTAAGGCATGCTTAGTTAAAAATAATGTTACAATGTAAAGAATCTTGAAGTAAATCAGGCTTAATTTTCTTCATGCAAAATATGTATTTTTCCTTTTAAATTTTGTGTGAAATGTGACTTGTAATTTTAAATTTTTTATTTACACTAGTATACTTGTTGTAATCTTTATACTTTCTGCGAATGTTTAGATTGGGCTTTGGGTCCGGAAGAGGAGATCCTAAAAGCCAACAGTGAAGCAGTTGGAGACAGCATCACCCACATGCCTCCAGAACTCACATACTCTCACCCCAACGCCTTCCATGTGTGGAATCAGGAGGACGTGGTCATCCCCCTCTCTCCGAAGCACAGCCCCCAGGCCAGCCCTCTTCTGGGTGTCATCCCTTTCATCCCTCACTTCTTCCCATCTTCCACCTCTCACAGTGTGCCCAACAGCCCTGCACTCCCCCAAACACAGCCAGGGGAAACCAAGAGCCTCAACAAGACACCACAAGAGGCCTACATCTTTCCCTCTCCAGAAAGTACAGGACAAATCTGTACTTTTTCAAGCAAATCATTCCATGAAAGAAGAGATGGGACTGATAAAGTTTGACTCTTATAACCCCGAGCAACGACTTAGATTTACACCCTATCGCAGTAAGACATTCTGCATCAGGTAGAAGTCTTAAAGGAATAGGCCTATTTCACACAACAATTAAATTTATGATATTATTTACTCACATACATGTAGTTCTAAACCGGTTTACCATCAGTTTTTTCAGTGGAACACAAACTGAACATTTTTGAAGAATCTTTGCACGGTTCAGAGTGACCACATTTGTTAAACTCAGAACAGGAGGGGAAAAAACACCATTAAAGCACCATAAAAATAACATAAAAGTAGCCCAAACAATTTGTGTGCTGTATTCAGAGTCTTCTGTATACCGAAATTTAAGTCATAATTTACTGATAATTTTCTCCTCTGCCATTACTCTCAAATATGGCACCTATGGCATAGGTTGGACATCAATGACATCGGACATCATTGGTTGTCACTTATCTCATGATCAAACATAACTGACATCAAGCCTGACGCAACATGTTTATAGCTGCATTCACACTGCCAGCTACTTTGTCCCTAGTGGCTGGCGGTTAGGTCGCTAGTAGTGTGTTTGGAGAGTCTAAACAGCACTGTTTCTTTGCAATTAATATTATTATTAAAATATTAGGATTACTTGAGCTCTACCATCTTCTCTCGTATTGAAACTCGCTCCTCATTTGCATAAAGTTAAACATTTCTCAACTTTGTTGCGTCGCTGACACGCCCACATCCGGTCACCAACCATTGCAGTCGCTTGTGTTGCTGGCTCTCATTAAAAATGAATGAGATGTGGTCGTTTTTCCGCTGCATGTTGCATGTTGCTGGCAGTGTGAACGCAGCTTGATGAAGGATTTTATAAAAAGTCTATGGAAGAAATGAATGGGGAAAATACTTCCAGAATCCACATGGCTGAAAACGTGGGCGGGCCCCGTTGCACTCTATTGCGCACAAAGTTCAAGGGACTTGGAATACAGCACACAAGTCTTATGAAGAACTTTTTTTGCTTATATGGTGTTTTTTTTTTTTTTTTTTAGCTTGACAGACTCTTGAAAAGAGTTAATGATTATTCAGAAGTTCTCATTTATTGGTTTGGGAAGACATGAGGGTGAGTAAATAATGACAGATTTTTCATCTTTGGGTGAAAAACCTCTTAGTTACCTCAGAGTGAGAACCTCTTCCTGTGCAGCATGTAAGGATGAATGGCATGTATAATAAGTGCTGTTGACCGTAAATGACCTCAGTAAGCAGAAACCATGTCAGTTCAAGCCGCATTACCTAGGCATGTTTGCTTGGGAATATAGGGACAGGGCGAGTGACAGCACAATCACGTCTGTAGGATCGTGCCTACTCAGGATTGTGCCAGTGGCAGCCTTCTTCCTGAAGCCAAAAAACTTCCTCAGAATATGTCTGGACAGTTGATCAGTTAGTTCAGGAGAATACTACATTTCTGTCTGTTTAAATTTGATAGGCCAGTGAAACTGGATTGGATTTTTGGATTTGGAATCCAAAGTATAATTATCAAGGTTTATTAACCAGTGGCACAGTACCTGTTCTTGTGTTACTTTTACTCCTATGCATATATTTCAGGGGTGTGTGTATTTACATAATACAGTTTTTTTTCTGTGTGTGTTGCCCCCGTTTCAGTGTGATGCTAAGCATTTCCATTATTAGAGGATCCGCTTAACTAACTGGCTGGTCAAGGGCCAAAGTTAAAGTGTTTAGTAAAGATGACATGAGATTAGACTCTTTCTGCCCTGTGACTAAACAAAGAGTTAAACTTATCAGGGGCTATCAGAGATGGAAATTCACGCCCAGTAGCTTATTTATAGTGTTGGATGTTTCTGTTACTTTATACATATTTATTAACCTTCTCAGTATAAACATGCTGTACTCTGTAAAGGAATGTTCCAGGTTCAATACAAGTTAAAGATGCACTTAGTTTTGTCTTTGTGTCATTTTAGACTTACACTGACACCTAGCAGCTTGGATGCAGCATCAATTAAAATAAATAATTCTCAGTTTCAGGTGCCATTGTGGAAATTTAGTATTCACAGTCAGGCATGATTACTTTAATCAATGAGTGAAAGTGTCAAATAACAGGATGGTTTCTGAGATTAAGCAAGTAGTATTTAGCTGGTCATGTGATTCTAACATGGCAGCCCCCATGTGCGGACCCTCTCCATTTAGAATAAAACAGCTTTTACGTATATTACAAAATTACATTTCATGTCTTCAGGAGTTAAATTTTTTTAATGAGGAAAAAAATACTGAGTGCACCTTTAAGCTCAAACAACAGCATTTATGGCAAAATGTTGATTACCAAAAACAATTCCCTCGTTTATTTATTAGAAAGCAAAAATCTGGGTTACAGTAAGGCTCAAACAATGGAAGTGAATGGGGCCAGTCTGTAACATTAAAATACACATGGTTTCAAAAGAAAAGCCACAAGACGTAAACATATACATGATAACATGATTTTAGTGTGATAATTTATTTACTAACCTTATCAGTATAAAGTTATTTTGCATGACAACAAAGTGCAGGTAAACCCTTAAGCTATTTTATCACATGTAGCACAGAGATTTTTATCACACTTAAATCATTGTGGCAGGGCGGAGGGAGGGGCCGGGTCGTGATGCTACACACCCGGCCCCTAATCAGGCTAATCAAGCCTCCGAGAGGAATAAAAGAGTGTAAAGGGATTAATGGAAATGAATCCCTCCACCCTGCCACAATCCTGTCGATTTATAATATTTGTGTCTTGTGACTAAACTTTCGAAACAGTGGGAAATGTAACATTTAAGGACTGGCCTCATTCACTTTCATTGTAAGTGCCTTATTGTAACTTAATTGTAAATTTTCTCCCCAATTTGGAATGCCCAAAACCCAATGCGCTATACATCCTCGTGGTGGCGTAGTGACTCACCTCAATCCGGATGGCTGAGGACGAATCTCAGTTGCCTCCAGGTCTGACAATGCCAATCCGTGCATCTTATCACGTGGCTCATTGAGCGCATAACCACAGAGACGTAGCGCTATTTTCCACGGCATCCACGCACAACTCACCACGTTCCCTACAGAGTGCGAGAATCACACATTATAGCAACCACAAAGAGGTTACCCCATGTGACTCTACCCTCCCTAGCAACCAGCCCAATTTGGTTGCTTAGGAGACCTGGCTGGAGTCACTCAGCACACCCTGGATTTGAACTTGTGACTCCAGGAGTGGTAGTCAGCGTCAATACTCGCTGAGCTACCCAGGCCCCCTTTTGGCTTCTTTTAAATGAACGAGAGACTAGTTGATTGAGCTGTCAATTGAGCTTAACTTGTATTGAATCCGGAACATGAATTACTTGGAAGTCGGTTGGTGACTGCATTCATTTAGATAACACATGCTAAACTGTCATTTGTCCAAGGATTGAAATAAACTCAATTAATCTTTGTAATAATTTGTATTTCTTTGCCCTGAAAGAATACAGGGACCAACTGTAGCTCAACATGATAAGAGATGGCTGTTGGTCTTCAATTTATACCTCTGGAAGGCTTCAAATGATGATGAAAACTTAGTTAAACAGGCCACATCCTGTAAGAGACTATGTGGATTTGCTGTTAAACCAGGCTTTAGAGAATAATTTAGATTAGACCAGGATGAACTGAGGACAGCACATGCAGAAGGATTAAGGCCTGCATCCAGATGGCCAAGGATATTATGTGATGGCTGGGAATGGACTGATTAGATCATGAAGCTCACATTCACACAATGCTTTATGAACTGTTACTCTAAATTAAACAACTTTAAAGTTTATTCAAATAACTCTACATCTATTAGAGCCAAATCATTGTTTTCCTGGGGAAATGTAGGATTTCAAAAAGACTACCAAACCTATTAGGTAAGCTTTTCTACACACATCATATTTAATTTATAACACAACAGAAAAGATTTGGATGTTTAAGAAGAAACACATCAATGTCCAAAGAAAATGGTTTCTCATCAAATGTGACCACAATTCTAAAACACTAAATGCAAATCAAAAAAGTAAAAAAGGTTTTAATGGTAAAAAGGAGCTATATTTGATGGAAGGAAAAAGGCATTTTCCAGACTATACAGACAGTTCCATCTATACTCCCATCATCTTTGTGGCTCATGCTGTAATAGATCAACAATGGAATCAGAGCCTTTACAAATATAGTTAAGTCAGCTAGGGCTGGCAATGGCCCACTTGTGTGGGAGGAGTTGGATCAGCTTTAGTTCCCAGCCATTTGTGCAGCACAAGCCATTTAAACAAACTACTCAGCAAAATGCTTTCTTTGCCAAGACAGAATGGACACTATGATATTGTACCACATGAGAGCCTAGTCATAACCTTAAAAAAAAAGCCTTCAAACAGTGTCGAGCACACTGTTTGTTGGTGGCGTAATGGGCTAAAGCACAGAAGTTTGCCGGTCCAGTCCCCACAGCCACCACCATTGTGTCCTTGAACAAGGCACTTAACTCCAGGTTGCTCTGAGTGGATTGTCCCTGTAATAAGTGCACTGTAAGTCAATTTGGATAAAAGCATCTGCAAATGCATCATTTCTGCCAAACTTTTACTTTAATGTGCTATTTGAAATAAAAATAAATGGAATTACTATAAGATTAGTTGAGACTAGAATAAGATTCTGACTGTTCCCATAAGTAGACTACTTTTCTTAGAAATTTAGTTGGGACTGTGCTTGTGAAAATGTTTCTTCCTACTTCATAACAGATATTGTTTTCCTTTCATTAGGTTTTTAATGATTTTAGGAACATTGAAGTCAAACAAGGCCAGTTGCTTTATTAAACAGGAGGAAAACTTTGATGTCCATCATTTTCATACATCTTGGAGGTCCAGACTAGAGGTAGACCGATATATCGTTTTTTTCTGATTAATCGTTGCCATTACAACACCACCAATCGTTGGTTAATCATCTGCAAAAATCTATGCCGATATGTTTTTTTGTTCCTCCGTGTTCCTCTGATAATTATTTTTTTTAAATTGGCATACAAAGAAAAATGCAGCAATATGGAGACGTCCCTTGTCTGTACATTGTGTCTCAAACGTCATATATTCTGAATTATAATAATATATAGGCTATAAAATGCTTAAATGGGTAAATATTAAAAATAGAGCATTGTAACCGTAAGGCAGGGTGCCAAGGTATTTGCATTCAAAGTGCAGAACTCCCCACAGAGGCAAAGAGCAAATGTATGATCTCTGAGAAAACCAGCATAGAAACATTCTCACAAAGATACCACCTCACACCCAACTGAGCAAGAATTGCCCCATTGTTGTCTTTTACATCTGTTCTCCCCTCCGGTCCGTCTCAGCTCAAAATCACCTTAAAACACACATAAATCTAATAGGTAACAAATGCCTAATTATATGTATGGCTATTCACGTTTCATATAATTGAAAAGGACACAGTGTGACTGGTACGAAGGTTTCAATACCTTAACTGTAAAATACATAACACAGATTTGAGAATTGTGAGAAATTCTGATGAATTCTGGGGTATGCCTACCTCCTGTATACAGATAAGGTGTGACCGAAGGGCATAGCAGCCAGGGGAGACTTGGGAGATAGGTCTCCCACACTCTTTAAAAAAGGTGATTTGGTCCCCCACACTTTTCCAAGCTAAACCAATACCAAGTCCAAATGGTGGATTTATATACAGTATTCTTTGAGTTTTGTTACTTTGGGCTGATTGAGCAACCTTCCAGCCAATCACAGGTGAGTTTCATGAGCCCAAAATCCCTTACGTAATAGGCTGTCAGTCAGACTAATCAGTGTGCTCCTGTTTTTTTTATCTCTATGTTGGTGTGCAGGCGACAAACTGTAGGAAAAAAGATACATCTGCTGTGTTATTAGAACACATGCATTTTATATAATCAATAGACATGTAGACATGCTTTTTATAAATGAAAATATACGGATGTTATTGAAACTCAAAATAATATAAGACTATTTCCATTGTCTTTTGTTATGCTCAGTAGCTCTGTAGGGAAATTATAGATTTGCTTTGTTCTTATAATGCATAAAACCTCTACTAAAGTCTCTGTAGGTCTGTAGAGATACACATTTTAAAGGACTAAAAATGTATTTTGATCCTTGATTCATTGACTAACTAATTTCACACAAGACATCACCAGGTGGCATCACCAGAAATTGTCACTGAACGAATCATTAAATGGATCTGAAGGAATTTTGGTGAACATTATCAAAACACTCGAACCACTTGGATACATTTAAATCCAACAATGCACAAGCACAGAGTAAAAAATACAATTGTACACATGCACACTTGTCATTATTGTAATTGATTAAATTATTTATTCAAGGACCAGCTTGTGTTCAGTATTTAATTGTCATGTCTGAAACAGAAGCAAGTGCTCCATAAGATGCCATTTATTTTTGCAGCTAATTTTGCACTTAATTTGCAATGCTTGAATCTTTAAAATACTACAAATACTACACTGTGGAGGAGAGGTTGTGATCGAGCGCCCATCTGGGGAGAGATAAAGTTGTAAGGACATCCACCTGAAATGAATTGTGACTAATTACTGTTTCCATGTTCACAGTGAGAGACGGGGGAGATAAAAGATGGCCAGTCCGGCCCTGTTTGTGTGCGTGTGAAGCTGTACCGTTGCGCTGTAAAACTAACAAGTTTTGAGTTTATTATATATGCTACGACCCCGGCAGCAGTGAACCCCTGTCACACTGGTGAAGATGGGGGGCGCTAGATGACCCGGAGGCCTTTCCGGAGCTCTTCAAGCACATGGCCCAAGCTCTGGAATCCCGGTCGACAAATTTCGGTGGTATCCTTAGCTGAAGAAAGTCATCCTACAGCAAGTCGGCCGCAGTCCCGAAGAGCATCAGCAGTGGTTCCGATCCCTGACACTCAGCGAAGTCGGCCACCCGTTTGCCTTCGCTCAACAGCTCCGCAATGTCTGCTAGCGGTGGGTGCTGGCTGAGGAGCCCAGTGACTTCGGGGGTGTCATCGAGCTCATGGTACTGGAACAGTTTGTCTCCTAACTACCAAAAAGAACTGCAGAGTGGGTCCAGTGCCAAGGTTCAGGTTGTAACCAAACCTCCATTCATCAATGCTTGGTTAACAATGGTGTATTGGATGCAAATAATCAGGTGAAGGTGAGGTTTGTGCATGTGGATATTTACGATTATCCTGCAGTGACCTTCTATTATTCTATGTCGGGGTCAAAAACATAACATTGAGGCTGTGGTTATTTCCCGCCTCACCCATCCACTATTTTTGGGTACAAATTGGCCGGCTTTTCCCAAATTGTTAAAGGGGTTGTGTGTGGATGGGTCCTGAAATATAGTGGGATGGTGTGGGGTGTGCAATGCACTGATGCATACGTCAGCTCTGTGTCAGGATGATGTAAGAGAGGTTGAAGCCTCAGTCTCCCCAGCCCTTAGGGGAATTCCCGCTGGGGATTTAAATCTGGTTCAGGCACGAGACAAGACTCTTAAGCACGCATTTCACCAAGTGATTGATGGGCAACGCCTTCAGCCGTGCACTGCACTCACATATCCATATTTTTAAATTATAAACGATTTGTTGTATGGAGTGACGCAGGACGCTCAGTCAAATGGAGGTACCACCCAGTTGTTGGTGCCATGGAGCTGTCGGGAATGTTGTTCCAGGTGGCTCATCATAGTCCGATGGCAGGTCACTTGGGACAGGGGAAATACATTAAGTCGTCTCATGGCCCGTTTCTATTGAATCTCTGTTATTTGCAGTGCAAGAGGTCCTGCAAGCCTCCAAAATGTTTTCCCCATTTTAATTGTTATATGGGCGTAAGCCCCGTGGTGTGTTAGACGGCATGAAGGAAAATTGGGAGGATGTACCTTCACAAAGCAAAAATTAAATGCAATACGTTCTTGACCCGAGAGCAAAACTCCACACACTGGGGCTTCTATCACATGATAATTTGCTACAGGTGCAAGAACATCAGTCTCGGCTGTATAACATGGTAGCTCGACTATGGGAGTTTGCACAGGGAGATAAATTCCTTGTGTTTCTAACCACATCGAGCTCTAAATTACTTGCAAAGTGGCAAGGGCCCTTTGAGGTCACACGGCGAGTTGGGAAACTTGATTATGAGGTAGTGCGTATGGATAGAGGTGGGGCTCATCAAACTTACCACCTTAACTTATTAAAACCAAGGAGAGAGGCGGTCCCCGTATCCTTGACGACGGTTGTGTCAGAGAGGGAGGAGCTCGGATTGGAGACCAATCACTTCACCCCAGTCCCTTGCAGAGACCACCTCTTGCCGTTACAACATACGGATGTTGCCAGGTTGCAAAATAATTTCTCTGAAAAGTTCTTTCCTCTCCCCGGCCGTACTTATCTTATAAAACACCATATCAAGACAACCCCAGTTGTAGTGGTACGTCATCATCCCTACCGCTTACCCGAACACAAGAAACAAATATTACGGGTAGAATTAAAGGCCATGCTCGATATAGGCATAATAGACTAATCCCACAGCGACTGGGCCAGCCCGGTGGTTCTGGTGCCTAAGAGCAATGGCTCAGTCCGGATCTGTATGGATTATAGAAAGGTCAACACGGTGTTGAAATTTGATGCTTATCCAATGCCTTGTATTGATGAACTGCTTGATCAGTCGGCTTGCTTTTATTCGACAAAGGGATATTAGCAGATCCCCTTGACGCGATGTCCCATGAGAAAACGTCCTTCTCTACACCGTTTGGCTTACACCAATTTGTGACCGTTCCGTTCGGTTTGTTTGGGGCCCCGGATGCATTTCAGTGTCTTATGGACCGAGTCCTTAGTCCTCACGCTGTGTATGCCGCTGCTTATTTGGATAACATCATTATTTACAGTAATGACTGCAACGGCATATGCAGCATCCGAGGGTGGTTCTGAGGTTGCTGCAACGAGCGGGGCTCACAGCAAACCTGAAGTGCGCAATTGGACGGTATCTGGGGTCCACTTGGGTCGCGTGCAGGTGTGACCCCAAATTGATAAAACTGCAGTGATTGCGACCAATGCATGTTGGCCGTTAATCTTTTATATTGTGGAGCCTTGAGTTTGTGTGCATGTGAAGCTGTACCATTGCGCTGTAAAGCGAATGAGTTTTGAGTTGATTAAAAGATATTCCTGTGTTGGAATCGCCACTCCCACTTCCTCCTTTTGATCCAAACATGAACATCGGTTACATACACGTATATAATACTTATACATTAATATAATTCTTGTCATACTTTAATATTAATATATAATGAAATATATAATTCTGCTCTGTAAGTGTTTGGTCTGTGTGAGCCACCTATTGACAGCTGTGTCCCCCCACTTTTAAAATCACTGCTACGCAACAGGTGTGACCCCAAGACTACCAAACCTACTCATCCCCAAATTCTTTTCGTCATTCCATTTGGTTGTGGTCTGGGTAGTTAAGGAAATTTAACACATTGTTCATTGGAATTTTATGTAGCCTGTAGTTTCAAACTACATACTTTGCTGAAGTCAGATATGCATCTGTTGCTCTTAAGATTCATTGGAGCATTAGATGTTTTGTAAGGTTAATGAATGTTAGACGAAGACTAATAAATGGTTAAACCGGATTCTATTCTGAAATTCTTGACACAAATCTGCGATCAGTGTTAGTACAAACGAATGGCTCAGCGTTGATAGAGCATCGGGCATGTCTTCTGAGACCTTAGCTTTCTGGGTAACTATTAGGCATTAACTAAGTGTACCTAGACTGTAAGGACTAAATCTAATCATTATTTAGAACAAAATGTTGGTTGACTCGCCTAAATAATGTTAGTTATTACCACTTGATTACTATTTACATTATTCCGGTCAAGGGTATACAGGAAACTATGGAGACTAATAAAAGTATATCTGGATACAGTAGTGTTGGTCTGCCTATTCGGTCACTCCTTTGGGCAGAGAGTAGTAGTGTTGTCAAAAATACCGGTACCCCGGTAACAAGTCGGTACTCAAACAAAAAATTATTTACGATACCAGAATTTCTGAAGGTACCAGAGTACAGTGTACCAGGTCTACCCGGTACCAATGCTGAGGCAGGAACTTTCGAACGCTCACAACAAGCAAAAGATGATGACAAGCAAAGCTGCTGCCGAGCCTCAACTGAATCATGTTGAAATGAAAAGTGGAAAAAGCCAGGTAATTTGAGGCTGATGAAAAGGGAAACATCATAGATCAGCAAAAACCTGTTTGTAAACGCTGCTTTCGCAATTTTCTGACGAAAGGAGGAAACACATCAATAATAAAGACAGACACCCAGATTAATTCAAGCAAATAAAGCCGGCGAGTTTAAAAGCATACTATAATTTGCATTAGGGCTGAAACGTTTAGTCGACATTATCTACATCCTCGAAAATACAAAATTGATGAGAAAAATGTTCGTTGTTGAATAGTCGTTTGATCTCATTTAACGTGAAATCACATTAAACTGTAACGATATCGCGTGAGAGCAGCAATTCACGCCTAAAGGTGCGTACACACTGCCAGCGACTTTATCGCCGCAGGTCGCCAGTGGCTGGCGGTGAAGTCGCTAGTGGGTGTTCCCACTACTGGTTGCCTAGTAACGTTTATAAATGACATTCACGGATGTCATTCCATTGCTGTTGACAGCGAATCTCTTTTCTTGCCACTAAAAACAAACATTTTGGAGGGAAAAGACTAAATATAAATGGAATCAGTACATAAAATTCTTTATATCAAAGATGAATGAGAAACCAGGCGTGCTGTTTGCCAGAGCGGCTGTTTATCTGCGGCGAAAATGCAAATGCCGTTCTGTCTGGGTCCATAAAATCCCCGCGATCTCAGATACACCTTTCCACGCAGTATTTTTCTTAAAAATGTCCTTGTACGTGGGAAGAGACATATCATAGAGCACTGGAAACATCTAGCGCCAACGGTCGCGACAGCTCGTGTCGCCGGAAGTCGCTGTGCTCGCATTGAAAATGAATGATATTGAGTCGCTGTCGCGCGCGATGTCGCTGGCAGTGTGTACGCACCTTAATGGAGGAAGAATTACACAGATCAGTCCAGATGCACTCTAAACTTTCACAGTTTATTTTATGTAGATCCCAAAGTATTAGGGAATGATTAAAAAAAAAGTACATTCAGAAGCATGTACCGTGGCGGAGCTCTTTAAAGGAAATATCCCGGCGTAACATCTTAAATGCAGTAAAATTGCTTTATTAAAGTTAAAATACAGAAGCAGTTCAAGTTAATAACTATAAACTCAGAAACTGGCATTTCTCTGTGTGGTCGGTGCCTCTTCTATGAGTTGCGCGAATGTCCAGATATGGGGGAGAGATTGAAACTCCATCCGGCTGAGAGAGACTCTGCCTCGGAGAGACTCGCCCTCACGCGCGCATGCTTAATGCAGCTCGATTAGAACTAGTTTAATCATAATATCAATATACATGTCCATATGCATTTCTTATCATGAAGAAAATTGGCAATATGCAGCTTTATTAATAGAGCACTTTGCAAATCGAAGTTGAAGCAAATCCTATAAGTGTTCAAAAATATTTAAGCATACATTGTTCAGTTTTGTTAGAATTAAAAAATATTTTACATTTAAAGTGTTGCTCAAGGGCATATTTGCTCTTAGTTCAGCTGCTAATGTTTTGTAAAGTGTTGTTTAGTAACATGTTTTTGCTTCGGTACCGAAAATGGTATAGAGTACCGTGAAATTTCACTGGTATTGGTACAGACTACTGAAATGTAGGTACCGTGACAACACTATAGTGTTATTTTAAGTGTATGCAGATCTAGGGGGACTAAAAACTTCAAAGTATACAGGGATCAGCTTATCTGCATAGTATTAGTCAATTACTTCTGGATGATTCAAAACTAGCCGATTTGCGGAATAATCATGTATAACCTGGCCGGTGCGTAGACTCTACTAACAGGAATCCAAATGAATGCAATGTAAAAATGTAGAAAAAAAAAAATAAACCATGCAAGTGGTTTTAAAGAGAAATTTAATAATCCTTTAAAAAAAAAAAAAAATAAAATTACAAGTCCTCCAAAACCACCAAAACATTTATTGGTTAAAATCTAATTAAAACCGCATTTATAAATACTTAAAGATTACAATAACCCTTTTCCAAGTCTGGCACACGTCGAACTCACAGGATTAAACGAAGACCTTGGTAACTGCCCAAAGTCATATTAAAACCATAAGGTAATCACTTCAAACTCTTCATCCTCTGGAAAGATCACGCCTTTTAAGAACAGCCTGATAAAGAGAGGTTCCCCTGGCCTGTATGAAGGTAACGGTCAGCTGCTTCTTGTTGACCTCCACGTGAGCGAAGCCACCCAGTGTGGCAGCATCACCATTGAAGAACTTGAGGTAGCCACGAGGAACACGATTTCGGTGCCGCTCATCAGGATCCATGAAGTTACCAGCTCCACTAACCACATAACCGATGCCAGATTCTTTCAAGTACTGCAAGGAACACAAGACGAACACCCTCATAAAAGGTCTTAAATTACCTAAAATTAACTTTCACGAGAGTGGCAAAAAGTCTACCTGTAGATTGTGGTCATGGCCACACAGGTATGCAGTGGCCTTATACTTCTTCAGCAACGGTCTCAAGCTCTTCACCAGGCAGTCAGTTGGGCCATGCTCCGATATGGACCACACAGGATAATGGCCAGCCACCAGAAGATAGTCAGCCTTAGACTTTGCCAATCGCTCCTGAAGCCAGAGCAGCTGTCGGTTGGCCAGAATACCACTTCGGGGAGCCCGGGGCTGTTCATCGAGGAAGTCATCGGAGTTTCCACACAGCAACACAGTGTCAAGCATGATAATGGTCAGCGTACGGTCCGTTTGAGGGATGCGGAAATTCATCTCATAGAAATAGTAGGGGAAATTCCTGGGAGATGGAGCAAAAAAAAAAAAAGACAACATTTAGGCAAGTCAAAACATGGAGTAGCCACCCCCCACCCAAAAGTCAAAATGGCCTGAAGACCAGACTTACCATCTCTTAGATTTTTGGCTATACTCAATTTGAGCAAGGACATTTCCTGCATGGTCATGATTGCCAGCAATGACATACCACGGAATGTTGAGAGAATCTTGAGTATAGACGTTTTCAAACGTGACCTTTGAGAACCCGGGGGGGTTGGGGGAAGAGGAGAGAGACAGCCAAGGGTCTAGATTAGGTAGGCACGACAAACCAAAAATACTAGGTAGTTCTCAAAGACTACACAGCCAGCCTGGTCTCACGGAAACAAATTAGTACACCAACTTTTTTTATGAAAACAAATGACTTGTGGATAGCAGTTTAATGTGACCGAGCACTTTCCTGGGTTTAAAAAAAAAAAAAATTAACAGACAATAAAACACCTAAAAACTACAAGTCATGAATAAAAAGGGCAGATTCAATTCATAAATGTTTGGTCAAATTCCACACAATGCTCTAAGAGATCAAAACAAACACTTACAGGACATGACTTTGACAATGTTAACATTATGCAAGCAACAACATTTAGGAACTCGTCCATATGGGGTCAAGTTACACAGTAGTTCAACTGAGTGTTGCACTGCGTCAAAGTCCTGAATAACACATGTTCAGCTCACATTTGTCTTGACACAATCGGTTAGGTTTACGATAGGTTGGGTCACTTTAAAACTCGATCAAGCATCAACCTTAATCCCTTATACGTTTTAAAAACGCAACATGGCACAAGTGGACAACTCACCTTAGAACTGAAAACTATATGCAAGGAGCAAAGTTATATTTAGCTAAATAAGGTCACCGTAGTCATACATTTTCCCCAGAGGATAAAGCTAGTTTTGTACGCAGCTCTACGGGAGTTAAAAACAAAACTAAAAAGCCCATGATACATCTTCGTTGAATCACTTGTGCAATAGAGGAAGACCTATTTCAGAGGAGGATATAGTGCTAGACAAGTTCCAGTTGGTTATATTTCAAAGGAGCAAACAGCAAAAAATAAAGTTCGGCATTTACAAGACTCAAGTGCCGAAGCCAAACCTGGAATCTCGGGTCGTTGACGTCACGGACACCCTTGTAATAGAAGTTGTCACCAAGAGCTAGAAGGAAGTCAGCCCCCATAAGCGAAGCAGTTTTAGCCATCATGCGTGCAGTGGCCTTCTCTATAGGTGTTACATAAGGGGGATATGGCAGACCACCCCAGTCCCCCACAACCAGGAATCTGATAGAGGACTTGTTACCTGAGATTTAAACAAAAAAGCATGGTTATTTTTTATTAGAATTTTCTCCCCAATTTGGAATGCCCAATGCACTCGAAGTCCTCATGGTGGTATAGTGAAATCTCAGTTGCTTCAGTGTCCAAAACAGTCAGCGATTCCGCAGATCTGATCACGTGACTGGAGCACATTACTGCGGAGACATAGCACGTGTGGAGGAATCACTATTCTCCACGGCATCCATGCAGAACTCACCACACGCCCCACCGAGAGAGATAACACATTATAGAGGCCATAAGGAGGTTACCCCATGTGACTCTACCCTCCCTAGCAACAGAGCCAATTTGGTTTCTTTGGAGACCTGGCTGAACTCACTCAGCACACACTGGATTCAAACTCGCAACTCCAGGTTTGGTAATCAGCAGCTTTACTCACGGAGCTCCCCAGGCTCCCCAAGGAGCATCGTTAGTGCAAGAGATTAAAAACGGTCCACTGGGAAATAAGATATTACATCCACCCAAAGATTAAGATTTGACAGCATTACATGTACCAAATACTTACTTCCTTTAGCTTCCAGGTCAATGAAAGAGGAATGGTAGCAGAGGACCACAGGGAGAGCAGTTAAAAACACCAAAAATAGTGGTAACGCCATCTGTAAAGAAAAACAGCAATTATAAGTTACACAATACTGGAGGTAAATCACCCCATATCTAACTCAAACACAAGGGAAAAACAAGAACTGAAGTTGAACAAAACAGCCCATTGACTTCCAAATCATTGACCAAAAACACCTACACCAGCAGCTTTATGTTCTATGATAGACCTCTCTCTACACCACATACACTTCTGCAAGGGTACATCTTTATTTATACCATTTCTGATAATCAGTAAGCCACACCCTGATTTCAGTTACAACTGTTGTCTTTTACTCAATAATCAAACTGACCAATGGTATGGTACAAAAAAAAGGAGAAGTATCCTTTTGGATCTGGTAGCTTTACAGATGTTTTTGCTGATTTCAGAACAGGCTCGTTTGAGGAAAGAAAAGTCAAAAGAACGCCTTTTCTCTTACATCAGTCTTTTAAATAAAATGCATCTATATTTGAGTATTGCTGACTGGAGTCACAACATCATGAGTACAGAACACAAATCTGCCTGCTCTGGACTGTTTAGACACAAGCAGGCATAATTTCTCTAATTATAGTGAAATAAGGAAATATCTTTATAGTTTAAGTAATACATCAATGGTATAATTCAAACAGATTTAATGGGAAATACACTGAAAATCCCTTGGATATAACAGAAACAGGGAAAGAGAGAGTAGAAACATTGTTATTTAGCCCTGTGACTATAAACTGTGACCTATTGATTATAGAGTTAAGGAAGAAGACTCACAATGAGTGGCTCAGTCCTTGAAGTATCCTTGTCAGTGTTATCACCCTACTGCCTGCTCCGATACCACTTATCCACTATATATAAGGTCCATTTGTTGGAGTAAGAATGAGTGTGTGTGTGTATTTGTGTGACTAGCCATGCTCCCAAAGCATGTTCCCACTGACTCAGTGACCCCAGTTGCATGTGACAAATGCATTTGTTTAAAACACTCCCAGTAAGACTACAACCTTTCCACCTCAGTGATATTTATCTTCATTTGTCACTCTAAAATCTGTTAAATTCACTAAAGGGGGAATGGAATTTTGGTGCAGTAAGTGTAGTACTAATAAAACTTCGACCATCTGTGAATATGAGTTGGAAACCAAATGATAAACAGTTCAAGACTAAATTTACCATTTCATTGATTGGATGTTTCTCCACTAACCGTCATTCTTAGATGAAGACAAAGATCAATCTGGAATTAAGGATATTCAGATAAATAAGGCTTCAAAGACAGCAGTGTTATTGACTTTATTCACACCACTCATCTACAATGTAAACATATTATTCATATACACTAATATGCCTCAGTTGCTTTTGGTGTATTCTTTGAGTTAAAATCAGCTCTTATATTCATTCAGATGGGATCATTACAGACATTTTGTAATATTTTGATCAAATCAGAACAGATAACAACACAAACATGTGTAACTTTTGAATGAGATATTTTTACGGTGATGTACCATTAGATGTAGAAGGGATATTAACATTTTGTGGTATGGCATATTATGTTTTGGTGCCTCTGGAGTTTGTGGCACATGCTGCTGGATTTTGGCACATCCAGTGGCACTTCCGGTTATTAGAGGCAGGACTGGTCGACTGACACATGCCACTGTATTTTAAGGCATATTGTAGATGCTGTCAAGAGAAATGCTGGAGCTCTGTCAGAGTGACCATCGGGTTCTTGGTCACCATCAAGACTAAGGTCCTTCTCCCCCAATCGCTCAATTTGGCCAGGCGGCCAGCTCTAGGAAGAGTCCTGGTGGTTCCAAACTACTTCCGTTTACAGATGATGGAGGCCACTGTGCTCATTGGGACCTTCAACGCTGCAGAAATGTTTCTGTACCCTTCCCCAGATCTGTGCCTCGATACAACCCTGTCTCGGAGGTCTACAGACAATTCCTTCGACTTCATGCCTGGTTTGTATTCTGACATGCACTGTTAACTGTGGGACCTTATATAGACAGGGGTGTGCCTTTCCAAATCATGTCCATTCAACTGAATTTACCACAGGTGGACTCAAATCAAGTTGTAGAAACATCTCAAGGATGATCAGTGGATACAGGATGCACCTGAGCTCAATTTTGAGTGCCATGGCAAAGGCTGTGAATACTTATGTACATGTGATTTTTTTTTCGTTTTTATTTTTAATACATTTGCAAAGATTTCAAACAAACTTATTTCACATTGTCATTATGGGGTATTGTTTGTAGAATTTTTAGGAAAATAATGAATTTAATCAATTTTTGAATAAGGCTGTAACATAACAAAATGTGGAAAAAGAGAAGCACTGTGAATACTTTCCGGATGCACTGTATAACCCATCCAGCAGACATGAAAAGAAATAGGCACGAAAGAAATTTACATGTACATGGCGTGTAAATAGTGTCAATAAGAATGCAGTACCAGTTTTCTGGGAATTGAGGTTGAGGTCAAGGAGAAAAAAAGTGGGAGATAAAGTTTGGGACATATGCATTTATCTATCTTCATCAGATCACACAAAGAGAGATTGTGTGTTCACACACGGAGATGTTATCTGTAACTTTACCCATTCACACACACATAGATATTATGTGTAAGCCTTTGTCAAATACTTAAGAGAATGAGCACTTAAATACACAGTTTTATGTACAGTATACTGTTGTAAAAACATGCAATGCACATACAAGGTATGCATTGTTGCAGGGAGACGTTAGTGCCTTTCCAAATACAGAACTGTACCGTTTACCTCTCCCTAACCAAGAACACAACATCAAATAGTGTTCTCTACAAGAGGAAAATAAAATGCCATCATGTCCATGTCAGCAGAGGTGTCTCAGTGGTACCCTAGAAAGTACAGATACTTTGGTTCAACTCATTTAAAAAAAAAAAATACATACAATTCACACAACAGCATCCCTCATATTTTGGAACAACATTGGAAAAACCTGCTTCTAGAAGTTTTGAATCTTGACATCACAGCTGGTGGTGTGAGGATGTCCTCATAGATAAAATCTATGCAAAAAATAAACATACCTCAAAAGAAATTAAACTCATTTGTATGTTGAAATTTCTTTGCATTCATATTTACAAACTAAAACCCTTCACATCCATAACCTTATTTATACACTAACAAAAGCAGTTACAAATGCAGAGGCTGTGAATGTTTTAAAGTGAATTAAGTTTCATTCTTTCAGGTTGAAACCATTAAGTTATTAGTTTAAAAGATAATGGAGCCCAGAGATCTCCAAATGGGGCGAAATCTTTAAAAGAAGACGGGATAAGTCCATAAGGGTGTTGGGCCAGCTCCAAGAGGCAACATTTCCATATGTTTAGGGAAAGAGTTAGGGGTTAAGAGCTCCCGCCCCTATTTTGAGCTCAGCCTGCAGCAGTTTCCTTCTAAATCCCCCTCCCCATTTGCTATTGTTAGGGGGACATTCAGTGACCATGTTTACAGGCACTTAAGCGGGCTATTCCAAGGTTTTTGTGGCGTTCTGAAACATCATGTAAATGAGAACACAGATTTCCTTGCGCCATTTAAGGGATTAATAAGTGAAAGCGGTTTAGCACACATAGGTTTTTCCAAGAGTGTGTATGTGCGTGGAACACATATCCATACCCATTTATAAACATCACTGTAAAATATCGACGGTCCCTTGCGTTTCCATTTATGCACTTGTACAATGAAGAATACAAGAGTTTTACATAAAAGGAAACCCCACTATTGCATCGCAATTCCACTGCAGGTCGTGATAGAAAGGTAAGGAAACAAACACGGCAACAACTCTGGAATATCTGGAAATAAAGCGAAGCAACAGAGAACAAAATAATGAAGTCTTGCGCGGATACCATGTTTGATATTAACACAAGCATTGCGGGGAATTTACGTTGCTCTGGAGAAAGCTGCTTACTGACTGAGCCTCATGTATACGGGAGTAAAGAGTATGCCACTTGAACAATGCACGTAAACAAGAACGCTGCTTTCTCGCAATAACCCACTTTCTGGTGTCCATATAAACGTAGTCACTGTTTGCTGGGTATGAAGGTTTTTTCAGTTTTGGCAATGACTCAACGAAACAACTAAAAAGAAAAGTTTATTTCTGCACTGGTCAGCGTTATAACATACAACATCCACCTGATCCAGAAACATAAACGTTCTGTAATTTGCCTATTGAACAGTGAATAGCTACATTGTACATAAATGACCATACTGAGATTGAACATCAAGTAACGCAAACCTCTTAAAACTCAAAATTAAGAAATAGTTAAGTGGTTTCTATTCTGCTAAAATATGATGAGCGGAAAAAAACGAGGATGGTCATAAATATATCTTGGGGGGAAAAATAACAGAATTATGCATCAACATTAAAAACTTCCACTTGACTCACACAAACCATTTAGGAACAGACAGAAAGCAACATCCACCATCCTGATATTTTATTTCCTGAAACTAATGGTGAATCAAAACCACGCTAACTCTGTTGAGATGAGGCTCAGTTCAAATGTCAAAAATAAACACACAGTATAAAATCTCAAAAGCTTTAGAGAGTGAATGCAGAATTACAGAAATTGTTTTCTAATTGTTTGAATAAGCATCTGTACATCCCCTATATGGGAAACCAAACATGGTATATTTATCTGTAGGTGTACTCCGTGTTATTGGCTCCACTGCTGTAGCCACCCAGGTTGGGGTAGGCACTCTGGGTAAAGCCATAACTCTGGGGTGTGGTACCAGGTGGTCCAAAAGTTGCTGTACCAGGTGGTCCACTGTATGCTGTTTAAGGAAAAGAGTATAAAGAAAACATTGACAATCAATTACACTGCATGTCAGCTTAAACTTATTCCTGTGTGGCCAGTCATTCAATTGACACTCACCGGCATAATTGAAATCAGTTGGTCCCACACCAGGGGGTCCTGTTACACCAGGTGGCCCCATACCCATGCCAGCACCCTGATATCCATAGCCATAGTCTGGTCCTACAAGAGGAGCTTGACTGGAGTTTTTGTTCAGGTTCTGATTTTGGCCCACATTAGTGGGTTTCTTGAATTGTGAATAGGATTGGCTGAACTGATTATAATAGCTGGTCATAGGAGGAGGGACAGCCTGGTAGGTGGCTGCGTTTGCGATAGAGGCTGCCGACAGGTCCTGCTGGGTGTTCATAGGTGTGCTGGAGGTGGTAACAGATGAGGTTGGGGCGACTCTAGCACTATCGGAGGACCCTGGAGAGATTGATTAAAAAACAAAATGAACTAGATATCTACATAGAAAATAGAGTTAAATATTTTTAAATATTTCAAAAATCCCTGATATATCCAGGTTTTGCATGATTGCAGAAAACCTTTAATTCCCTTTGTTCAGCCCCACCTCTTTAGCATTTTCCATGTTTTGTCATTGGATTGTATTGAAGCTACTGAGAAAAGTTGATCAAAACGGATTACGTGTGGGAGCACAGAAAGTATTTTTCATCAAGAGCTGGTGCGATTCTACAGCACCCTTTACCACGTGAAAATGCTAGTGAGGTGTATTGCGGTCACTGTAAATGTTCGCTTTTCCAACACCCATGGAGGTAAATTGGACCTGGCAGATCACATTCAGACAGCTGACACGCTGCACTTTCATGAAACAAGTGAGCGTCAAATTGGTGTACGTATAATTCTACTTAATGTTTTTGTTTCAGCTTGTTAATAATTTGTTGAAATGTGTAGCTGACATGAAATTTCAAAAAGTGACAGCTCGCATTATTTCACATGCAAGTTCATGACATTTAAAGGAAATAACAGATACTTTTAACAATAAACTTGTCACCCCACATTATAAAGAGGCTTCAATGAGATTAAAATAGTTGTAAACTGAATATAAAATAAAACATTTCACATGTATGTGTGTATATATAGCGGCACCCCTTCCCCAGTCCCGTTTTAACACTCAAAAAATCTGGTCACCTTATCTATAATGCGATGGGTGAATGACACTAGAAGATGGTCAGGTGTCATACAGAGATATTTTTAATGACCGTGTTGTCTCTTGGAGTTTCATGAGCAAAAAAAGTATATCAACAAGTACACAGCATGAAGGTTAAGATCTTTAAAATTTATGAATGAAGTACTCTTTTAAAATCTCCCTGCTCTTCTTCCAATTGTTATGATAAACACTTTAAAGTACTTAAGATAACTTCTGGCAGTTCTATAACCTGTAATCACTTTTCCAGCTAATTACACTGACATCAGCACCACAGATATCTCTACAGAAAACACTATACCTGAAGTTCAAAGACAAAAAATTTCAGGATGACTGCGTGCTAGTGGCTCTGTGGCATAAGGTGAATAAAGATACAATTTAAAATCTAAGAAACGGCACCACAGTATTCAGGGTTTTTCCTGCATGGACAATTTTTTGATGGATGTAGAAGCAAAATATTGTGCCGCCAAAGCAAATATATTCATCTTTCAATCATGAAGCTAAATACCGCCCATTGTACAAAGGTGCCTGGGTTGTTCGTGGCAGGCAGCAGATGCCCTAACCCCGTCCCCACTCTAATCCTAAACATATTGAGCCTGTAAGTCTGAGTAGCCCAGAAACACAAGGCACTTTTCTCCCATTGCGGATAAATACGCTCCCCATGAACCACTGTTCAAATATCCAAGTACGCAACTGAAGACTGGTTGCTTCATCAATAGGATACGGATCACAAGTGTAAGTCAACTGGCCTTCCATCAATATCGTGCCACAGAATTCCAGATGCTCAGATGATCACTCCTTTTTCAAAAATTCAGACTGCATCAAAATGTACTTTCTAATGTATATCTGATGTCACTCTACAACTGCAATACTGCCTTGTCCTTATAATACAAGCACAGTGTTTGTGCATAAAGAAACTTTTTGCATGCTTCAGCATTTTTCTTATTTAGAGTGTCACTCTAAATAAGAAAATCAAAAGCCATGCTTAATCAGAGACTTTTCTAGAAACTGAAAAGCAAGGTCAGATGTTAAGGGTGTACCTGCAAAATTTGAGCCAGTGTTGTTGATTCCTCTACCTCTACCACGGCCTCTACCTCTACCACGGCTGCCCGCATTGTACAAACCGCCCATGCCATAACCCTAAAGGGACAAATATATATATTTATATATATATATTAGGGCTGTCAATCGATTAAAAATTGTAATCGAATTAATTACACAGTGTCCCGATTAATTGCATATACAAATATTTGCTGAGAAAGCCCCTCATATAACAATAACTCAATATATAATGATAATACATAGTTATATTTAAATATTTAAAAATTACACTATATATATATATATATATATATATATATATTCAGATAATTAAAATGCATTACATTCTTGTAGCAGAAGAGTTAATCATTGATAAGACAATACAAAAAGCTGCTTTAGAATACAATGTATTGGTTACTACTATATTATGGATCATAAATCAATCATTGGCACACAGTTCACAGCAATCCATTTCACAAGTGAATTTGTCAGTCAGTTGGAGATTTATTATGAGGGCTTGTTTAAGGGCCCGTCAATTTACATCTGCGTCAGACGTCTGGGGTGTGTTGCGTCATAAACATAAAATGTTTAGGTCACTGTGTCAAGTTAAATATAGTTTAATACTCAATCTTTAAACACATCTTGAGATCCCTTAAATCGCATTTGCGCTCTGAGTGTTTTGAACGCAAGAACGTAACGCATGTTTGTGTTGTTCTGCCTATTGAAGTGTTTTCTTCAATGTATAAACTGAGCGTTGCTCATACAGCTGACATTTCACTTACTGCCCTCTGGAGTAAACAGGTGGTACTACAAGCTTGCATTTCTCAGGAATCTTCCTTATTATGGTCCGTGGCCATGCGATTAATTGCGTTAATTTTGTGTAAAATTAATCGCACTGAATTAACGAGTTAAATCGACAGCCCTAATATATATATTGTTTTTTTTTTAATGACTGTAGACAAGGATATGACATTTGAAAAGGGAGAGGCTAAGAGAGGATGCAGGCTGAACATTGCCTTTACCATGGGAGGAAATCGTTTTTTCTTGAGTGGGTCTGCAGGAGAACCCTCTGGAAAGAGTTGTTCTAAAGCTGCAAGTGCTGCATTGGCTTTGGCTAATTTCTTATTCGATCCAGAGCCTTGGAATTTCTGTCCATCAACCTCTACCTGAAAGAGGGAAATCAAACAATCAGATTGCATCTTATTATATATTTTAGCTGAGAGCATACAGCAACAGTGAGAATAATGTTTTGAGCTATTGCATAGGGAACTAAACCGGGATGTCCCGATAACCAATATCGCAATTGGGTCCGATACCATGCTCATGTACTTGTACTCATAAAAATGCTCCGATACCATAAACAATACATCTGACGTATGAATGTAATTGCGTAAACATTCAGTGCACAAATTAAAATCACATTACGTCCTAGTGAAATGATTTAAACAGTTTGCATGTACTGTGCACTTCAAATGTGAATGCTTGTGAATGTGTGAATCTGGTGTTATGCAGACAGAGACAAAGTGCTCATACCTTTTAGAGTCCCTTAGCACATACACAGAAAACACCATCATGAGTATTGCACATTCTGTTTGTAGCAGATGACCACAGAGAGCACCAATTCACTTTAGTGTGAGGCACATACAGACTACATATTTATTTAATTAAATAGCAGCCTTTTGCAGTTTAATAATAATTTTGAGTCACATAGATTTTCTGTATTGAGAAGCTAGTCAAAGCAACGCAAACACATTCAAATAAAAGCTCAGAAAAAATAAAGGGAAAAATGTAGTTTAGTTGCTTTTTTCTCTTCCATTGCGATTCAGATATCTGAAATCTCCGGTATTGCTTCTTTTGCATAATCAGTTTACAATATCTTAATATTATTGTTTGGAACTAATTGGGGATACTCCGTAATATGTACATAAACACAAATATCCCAACTACACATTATTTCAATAAAAATTAATAGCTTAAGAAAAACTTTATTTTTTTACCTAGTTTACTGGATAGTGTAGCAGCAAAATTAACAGTAATTCCAGTCCAAGTGTTCAGTAAAAGGCAGTTTTTGTTTTTTTGCTAATTGTTTCAATTTTGTATCTGGATATTAGAGGGATTCAGATCTATTTTTGTTCAATTTATTTGTAAGATATCAGTCCACTTTTCATTCACAGTTGTTTTTTTGGAACTCATTCAACTTAAATTTGTTATAATTTGTAAACAAATAATAATTATTACTATTATTGACTTTAATAATTTTAAATACAACAGTAATATTTCTCAATCGTGATCCTTTAACTTTAAAACCCTCTGGCTTTTATTTTGGCATTCTAAACTCTCCATGAAGTCATGTACAGTATGTGTCTGTTTGTAGGCAAGCTCACAGTAGTTGAATTCACTTATTCAAATTTTGTCACCGGAGGTGCATTTTTACCATTCTAAATGCATATTATAAGTGAATCAAACTATTGTGCATCTACATCTGAGATGTTTTTCGTGAGTAGCGATCAAATATTTCGCACCGTGTGAAGGCTAAAAATAGCCACGGGTGTGTGTAAACAGAGCAGCGCCATTCACTAAAGGGCTGGCGCAGCATGTGCATTTTATATATTTACTTATTAAACACAGCCTTTTGCAATTTACGGAGCTATCGCACATTTTAAGTGGATTTGAATAAAATGAATGAGTCATATGAACTACTTTAATGGTGTTTTTATGGTTCTTTTGTGACATTTTTGCAGCTTGACAGTAATGAACATGATTAACACACAGTATCGGATTTGGATTGGGCATGTCGGACCGATACCCGATCCGTCTAAAAACGTCAGATCCATGTATCGGATCAGTGCCATCCTTAACTGTAACTAATAAATCACTAATAATTGTGTTATATTTAAGCTTTCTCTCACATCTGTGCTGCTCTGTTATGCAGCAATTTATTTGACAAAATATTACTGCAATGTTGTATTTTGGATTGTGCTGCGAGTAGGGTTGAAAACCGGTTACATTCTTTACAAAATACTTGAATCGGATGATCTTCGTGACTTTCGGTTCTGTTAACGGTCCCCCTGCGTACATTTTCCACCAATGCGGCTGGAACCCCATACTGAAATTCTTGGACAATGTTTCCAGCAGTGCATATCTGCAGCAGCTCTGCCCTCTATTGGGTCAAAACAAAAGCGTAAAAAAAAAACACACACACAAACAAATGACTTATGAGCCGGTGTCGTAATTAAATGAAACTTTCCTAAAACATGTCTTTAATGCATTTTTTTTAACTAAACATGTTAATTAAGTATGTGAAGCCAGTAAAGTTATTGTAATATGTTAAAGATACACGAGTTTTGTAATAAAATTAATTTATAAAAATTAATGAATGGAATATGCAATCACATTTCTTGTTTGTTTAGATACAGCATCAATTACTGGATTGGATATTGGTCTCTAAAAAGCAAGCAAACACACCTTTAACAAGAATTGTATTAAATGTATGATTTGTTATATCTGCTCTGTAGAAATCCTAAAGGATTTCATCATTTGGCAACAGACTGCAAAGGACAGTAAATCCAATAAGAATTGCACTTCTCATTTTCAAGAAATTCGTTAAGGAATCAGAATCGTTAAATTCCTAATTATTCCGATCCCTAGCTGTGAGTTTCGGTATAAAAGCAATTCATTTGATACAAATAAACAATATTATGTTGAACATTTATTATATTTTCAGTTGATTGATGTTTTAGTGAATTAATTTATTTAAACACCCTTTTGATGATAAGTGAAAAACCTTTGATATGGAATTTCAGAAAAAGAAAAATGATATCGGGACATCCCTGGCTTAAATGTTATTAAAGACTGAAAAAAAGAGACATTATGAATTAATAAATGAAACTAATGAAATGAATACTACTATGATATTTCCATGTTATCCGTGACAGTACAAACCCTGTTTAAGGCTGAAAGCAGGTTGCTGAGAACATAAATGTGCCATCTACATTGCAAACCCTGGAAGTGTACTAGCATTAGTCAACATTTCCGACCTCAATAGTGAAGGTCTTGTCGTTGAAGCGTCCCTTGACAGAAACAAGCTCATATTTCAGGCTTCGGCGCTTCTCATTGAGCTCCATGACAGGATTTTTGCCATGTTTGGTAAGGATAGGCCCACCCTGCAATGAAGTATGATGAAAATGGAACCAATCTTGCCAATCCAAACTCTTCAAAATGTACAAAAGCATAAAGCCCCAAAGCTTTTTACTGGTTCAAGGTTGATTATGGTTGGGCACTTACCTCAGCACCATCTTCAGATCCAGTGGGTGTGGCTTCATCTGCTGAAGCGGACTTCACAATTGGGGCTGCAGCTACACCTGCAGCCTGGTTCTTAATTTCATCAGTAGTCTTGATCTCTGACATAGGAACACCCAGTGCCAGCAAAATCTGTGTTGTGGACATGGCAAAGAGAAGAAATGTACACAAATTCCCAACACAAGGCTATTTATTTCATACATATCAGTACAAACACAAAACTGATCTCTTCAGCATTTTCAACAGTAAAAAACTTTGCCTTTATGTCCTTAGGCAAAAATACAATACCTTAGATACTGGAGTGGGATTACAATGTTATGTTCACAATGTGCCCACAGACTGTCTGATGCATATAGCACACATAAAAGGCAACTTTTTCAAAATTGCAAGCTACAATCCGATCTGTTGTCTTAACACAGTCACAGTGTACAAGCGGTTACAATGAACCCTATGGGTAAGTAGTCACCACTGGATTTGATGATCATTGCAAGATTCATGGAAATTTACTTATAAGATACATCTTGAATATAAAGTATCTTAAGCAATGAATAAATGTGTATTTTCCTCTTTGTTTGACCCATAACTAATGTTTACTATGTTAAAAAAAAGGTTAACTAGTTGGTTCCTTCACATGTCAAATGGTTTCTTTAAATGGACTGTTTTTGCCCAGTTTCAGCTGCAATGTATGCCAGAATTTATGCAGCTAGTCAAAAATCTGGCTACACGAGAATTTTATTTTGTCCTCTACATACAGCTATAAACTGGATACTGTATCAAGGGACTCACTTTCTGGGCTACATGAAGCTTGGCGCTGCGTTTGGAGGGGCCTGTAGCCTCATACGTTATCCCGTCCACCTGGACAGCCATGGTGAATTGAGGTTCATGTTCAGGCCCAGTCTGTGATGACAGCTTGTAGAGGGTCCCAGGTCGCAGCTGGTTCAACTTCATAAGGGCGTTTGCTGGCTCGGTCTTTTCTGCAGGAGGAAACGGAAATATGGTACAAAGAACATATTAAGTTGGGATGCACAACTAATCGAATAGATTACAATTTGAGCTTACACAATCAATTAATCGTGAAAAATGTCACAAATGTCTATTGAGGTGTAATCCTGTTGAGCAAAACAACAACATTTACAATGTGTTTGTTTACTGCAGCAGTGGAGCACTCAGCCATCACAAATATATTTGTTGCTTGATTTCAGCATCTAATTTTGTCAATTTGAACCATCATGATGAACATAAAGATTCAACAACTAAGACATAAACTGAAAAAGTTTCACAGACATGTGACAAACATAAATGGAATAATGTGTCCCTGAACAAAGGGTGGGGGGGTCAAAACTAAAAGTAACAGTCAGTATCTAGTGTGGCCACCAGCTGCATTGAGTACCGCAGTGAATCTCCTCTTCATGGACTGCACCAGATTTGGCAGTTCTTGCTGTGAGATGTTACCCCACTCTTCCACTAAGACATTTGCAAGTTCCCAGATATCTCTGGAGGGAATTGCCCTAACCCTCACCCTCCGATCCAACAATTCCCAGATGTGCTCGATGGGATTGAGATCCAGGCTCTTCGCTGGCCATGTCAGAACACTGACATTCCTGTCTTGAAGTTAATTACGCACAGAACGAGCAGTATGGCTGGTGGCATTGTCATGCTGAAGGGTCGTGTCAGGATCAGCCTGCAGGAAGGGTACCACATGAGGGAGGAGGATGTCTTCCCTGTAACGCACATTGTTGAGATTGTCTGCCATGGCAAAAAGTTCAGTCCGATTATGCTGTGACACACCGTCCCAGACCATGATGGATTCCACAAAATCGCTCCAGAGTACAGGTCTCGGTGTAATGCTCATTCCTTCAACGATAAACGCAAGTCTGACCATCACCCCTGATGAGACAAATCCGCGACTCGTCAGTGAAGAGCACTTTTTACCAGTCCTGTCTGGTCCAGTGAAGGTGGGTTTGTGCCCATAGGCAACGTTATTGCCGGTTATGTCTGGTAAGGACCTGCCTTACAACAGGCCTACAAGCTCTCAGTCCAGCCTCTCTCAGCCTATTGCGGACAGTCTAAGTACTGATAGAGGGATTGTGTGTTCCTGGTGTATCTCGGGCAGTTGTTGTTGCCATCCTGTACCTGTCCCGCAGGTGTGATATTCAGACATATCGATCCTGTGCAGGTGTTGTTACACGTGGTCTGCTATTCCTCATGCCTCCATGCAGCATGCCTAAGGCACGTTCACGCAGATGAGCAGGGACCCTGGGCATCTTTCTTTTGGTGTTTTTCCAGAGTCAGTAGAAAGGTCTATTTAGTGTCTAAAGTTTTTAAAACTGACCTTAATTGCCTACCATCTGAAAGCTGTTAGTGTCTTGACCATTCCACAGGTGCATGTTCATTACTTGTTTATGGTTCATTGAACAAGGATGGGAAACATTGTCTAAACCCTTTACAATAAAGATCTGGAAAGTTATTTGGATTTTTACAAAATGATCTTTAAAATACAGTGTCCCAAAAAGGGACGTTTCTTTTTTTTTTTGCCAAGTTTATTTACACATGTTAAGTTTGCTTAAAATAAAAGCAGTTGAAAGTGAGAGAATGTTTCTTTTTTGCTGAGTGTAAAAAGACATGAGAAAAATAGGCACAAAGATATTTTCAAACTTAAACAGTGCATTCAATGTTTTTCACGATCATGGTACAAAATAGGGCCTGAAAAGATTTTTTTTTTTAACAAATTGTCAGTTCAAGTAGTTGATCATCTATTGCAGGAGGTAACCAAATAAATAAACTTTTTTTTTTAGGTTTGCAGTTTATTCATTAAATTTAAAATATCAAAATAAAAGCAATCAATAGATTTAAATGTTATTGGATTAGACTCATAATTTTTTGGGCTGTTCACACAATGCATTTAGCTTCAGAAAATGAAATGCCAGTGTATTACTTACTGGTTTGGCAATTTGTGCATGGTGCTCAAATTTATAAAAGTCCTTTTACCCATAGAAAGAGATTTAAAAAAAAAAAAAATATATATATATATATATATATATATATAAAACTGCATCAAAACACACCGGATACACAAACATTGAACTCAAACCAGCAATAGTTAAATAAATAAAAAAAATGTCCCCACACTTAGATGCTGCTGGCCTGCACAGTCCACTGGTGTTCACATTTCAACAAATTAGGGTTTCACTCAGGTTGATATATTGTTGGTTGAGCTTCGGTGATAATTAAATTCCAAATTACTTTGCAAATGACTACTTTTGTTACACACCCCAACTGGGTTTGATTTACAAATAAATTACCCATACAGGGGGTCTTTGTAACTCAGACAAACAGGTGCTCCGAGAGGGACTTTTGTAAGAGATGCAGCCCTGATCAGTTCCAATCAGTTTTTAAGAATCACATAATGAAATACTTTATGTAAAGCATAACAAAAATATTTTAAATAATTATATGCATTAACATGCGAACTTGGCTCTAGTCTAAATGGTCTAGTCTTAAAACTGTTTTCATATTCATAGATTTCTAGCAATGAACATATACATTAAATCTAAACTCAATTGACAAAGAAAATGAAATAATGTTGGCATATCAGTACTGATAACCTTGTATTCCAAGAATTAAAGAAAATAAGTGTTGAATAATTTTCTCTTACAGTAACAGGGTTGCATGCAAGAGTTGACATATTCAAGGTTCATGACATCTGAGGACACGCCAAAATTCCCATCTTAAGGGGGAATACAGACATTTTATTTTTAAAACTAGCCACTTTCATGTAAGGTATTTTTTATTTTAGATAGTGTATCTAACATTTCTAATTCTCTGAACAAAACAAAACATGCGAATTATGCCTTTAAAAAGAGTAATTGTACAACACTGTGTACCGTATTATTCACACAATGCACCATATACAGTTACAAGAAAAAGCATATGACCCCTTTACCTGGATTTCTGCATAAATGGCTCACAATATTATCTGATCTTCAGCAAAGATCACAATAATATACAAACACAGTCTGCTTAAACACAAAAAACAAAATGATACATTTTCATGTCTTTATTGAACACTGTAAACATTCACAGTGTAGGGTAGAAAAATTATGTGAATCCACAGGCTAATGACATCTCCGAAAGCTAACTGGAGTCAGATATCCTGGAGTCCAATCAATGAGAGAAGAATGGACCGCCTGGTCCATGTGCAGGTCTGATCCGCAATTACTGGAATCGTGTGGTGGAGGTCGCTGCTGCCAAAGGAGGGTCAACCAGTTATTGTATGTTCTTTAAGCAGACTGTGTTTGTCTATAGTTGACTTAGTTGAAGATCAGATTTTTTTTTGACCAATTTATGCAGAAATCCAGGTATATCCAAACAGTTCACATACAAATATCTGCAACTGTATGACAGCTTTATTATTCAGAAAATTATCAAATTAGAAAACACAGAACACAAGGGTAGATTAGAATGCCAAGAAAGATTACATTTGAGATACATACCTTTCTTTGGAAACTTCGGCCTCATATCAGGATCTCCTGCTTCATAAGCTTCCCTTGGTCTCTTTACTGGGGCATCAGGCACTGCAATTTAATTAGATGGAAGAGAACCCTTAGCATGACAGCCTTAAATTATTAACATGACAATTAAAAAGTCACAGCTACATTGGACATTATGGAAAACTGGAAATTCCTTGCTTTTTATACTCGTGTCCTATGACTGTTGTTGTCATAAGGAAAATGGGTATGCTTAAATATACAATAGATCAAAGAAAGCCATTTTAACACGTTTCCATCTAGTATTTAGGCCCCGTTTCCACCTGGTATTAAGATGTGTTTCTGGCGATTAGATCTCATGTGGTCAGCCCTAAGAACAGGTCTAAACCGTTTTGTGATCTTATCACAAACATACAAATGTGGTCAAAACGAATGTGACCACATTACATTTGAGGTGTAAACACTAATCCATCCAGAATGAGTCACAGCCGCAGTGAAGCACCACCCCTCACCTGTCAATCAACCGCTGCGCAAAAACAAGAGCTTAAACTTTGCAGTTTACGAGCAGCTTTCAAAAGGAACATTTAAAAAAGCGGATACATCCACAATCACGAGAGCTTCATGGATATTTAGGGTGTCTGATATCATTACAGACGAGAAGCACGAACACCCAAAGCTCCTTTAATACATGTAATACATTAAAATATTGGATTATTCTGCTTGACGTGTTGCACATCTGGAGAAACAGCATGCCGTTTTTTTTCACGCGTTCCTTGTCTTTTCTGACTTTGTTGTGATTTAATATCATGCAGTAACACACTGATGTCGTCATAAAACAGAGACCCTCCCTTCCAAATCCGAACACAAGTGGTCACAGGAGACGCATTTGAGTGCCCAGGTGTAAACAGTGATGTATCTCACCTGACCACATGTGATTGGATCACCCGAGATGCATCGGAATACGAGGTGGAAACAGGGCCTTAGAGTTAGAAAAAGGGTGGAAAATAGTCAGGTAAATTACTATGTGGGACGCAAGTATCCTTTACTAGAAGTTGACTTTAAGGGGGGGATGCTACAACAGAGTACATTTGTCAAATACCTGGGATTTTCTCACCGAGCATTCTAGCGGCTTTGGAAGTGAGGCGGTCCATTCCAAGCACTTTGTAAAGCTGCCCAAATGCTGACAGTCTTAAGGCAAACTAGGGGTGAGAGGAAAACAAATCAAATGTTAATGCACCAAATGTTGTTTCTCCAATTTTCTGAAAAAAGTACACATTTTGCAAGTCACCTACAAATAAAGAATGCTAGGCTTTAGTCAAATAATTATAATAAAAAAGCTTGTGACTTGTGAATTGTTTTAATACTAACAATCTTATTGGCACTTGAGGTTTAAAGCCTGGGTATGCTACGTTTTCCTGCGATCTGGATCGCACCTGGCCGACTGTGTTGCCTTAAGTATACTTTTCCGAACGTGAGCGAATACAACTGCTTTGTGACTACTCTTTTATTACAGTAAATGGCTAACGCATTATGAAATTTGCATCACGCATCAGCAACACGGACAACTGAAGTATACTTTGGCCTTTAACCTTCAGACATGTCCCCTTAATCTGCTATAGTAATTCTTTCCCTTTCTTAATTCAAGTTGTTTTAATATGAAAGTGGCAGCAAAGAACATAAATCTACAAACAGTGGATCAAGAACTTAAAATGGTAGTTCACACACACGGAAAAATCCTGTCTTTACTCACTCGCACTCGTGTTTGAGAAAAATTGCAAATCTTCATGCGGCTCTTTTATACAACAGTTCATAGTGACATGAATGTCAAGCTCCACAATGGACAAAAAAAAGGAACATGACTATATTTCTATATTTCACAACTTCTGAAACCATACAAAAGCTTTGTGTGAGAAACTGAATAAAAAAAAAAATATATTATTTACAGAATCTTTTGTATAAAGGAAATGTGTTATGATGAAGAAAAAAAACAGCACATCAATGCATCACACCAGATTTGCAGTAATTGTGCTAGAACTTAAAGGACGATTACCAATTAGTTGATCAATAGCTTTTAAAATAAAAATAAAAAAAAACTGTAGAATCCTTCAGGGCTGGCCAGCATAACACGAAGGAAAAATAACGGTTAATCTATCGGTTATCTGCAAAAAAAATCTATGCTGCTAGTTGTCGATAACCAATAGTTTCAAAAACACAATTAATCTGTAAAACCAATATATCGATCTACCTCTAGTCTGTAGATACACAGAATAATTGTAGGTGATGTACTAGTTGGAATGGAGAATGAGATTTCAGAGCAGCAACAAAGGGGAACATTATCAGTCTGTTCCTCACACAAAACTATTGTATGACTTGATACTTAAAATATAGCATAAGCATAAAATATATATAAGTTGTATTGACTACTTTTGTGGTGAATTTATGATGTTTTGTCCTTGACCACCATGGTCACCATGAACTGTTTTTGGGCTTGAAAGATTCTTCAACAATTCTCTTTGTTTTCTATTGAAAAATAATAACATGCAGGTTTGTAACAAGGTTTTTCAGTTTCTGGGTGAACTTTCTTCAACTGCCTTGATTTGTACTGAGTCTAGACCAGAATACTCTAAAAAGTCAAGCTATAATATTGAATTCCAAAAAACCTGTGCACTCTGGGTAATGTCTTCTCGCTGTTGCTGGTTAAGATGGGTGGCGGCGTCGTTGCTCTCCCGCTCACACGGATCAGAAATGCCTGGACCATCTGAAAAAAAAATCATACTCCGATCACACAAAATACATAAAAATATGCTTAGACACCTCACAAAAACACAGGCAATGGCTTTACCTTCCATTAGTATTCCTGATGCAAGACACTCTAGAACTCTCCGGAATGCCTCTCCAGGTCCCAGCACCCTTTCGCTGGTTGAAATGGCTTTTTGACACAGCAGTTCAAGAACCTGAAAAGAAAATTGATTATTAATGTGTAAGGTTAAATCTGCACAACAGGTTTCAGGGAATAATTTAGGAAATAAACCTATATGGTGGTTCTATGTCCGATGATGGTACCGATATCTAGAGAGCAGGGTGGTCGATACAATTTATAGCAATTGAGACATACACAAAGTTGCTGAAATTAAATGGACTTGTTTTACAAAATATTGACTCAAAATTGACTACAAACTATATGAAAACAGATAATGACCATTATGCATTGACAAAGCAATCTGGTTTATTTTAGAAAAGACTCAGACGGAACTGAATCTGCAGTGTATCGGCAAAGTCGGCTGATGTCAAACATCACAAAAGGACCACATATTGGCCAATTAATCAGCATGGCCAAAATAACGATCCAGCAATGAAAAAAAACTTTCCTCAAATATAATTTATTAATTTATCCCTCAAAAGAAAACATTTTCAAGGCTTTATAGCCATTAAATATCAGATATATTTGCAGTATGTGGTTGACTTACCCAGCCTTTGAGGGGGGCCCAGGTTGAAACACGGTTACACAAGTCCCGCAAGATCCGAATCACGATAACACATGACTCAAGTTCGGAAACTTTAGCCTATTGATAAAAACAAAAAAGCAATACTGTTAACACAGACTACTACATCTTGGCAAAGAACTTCTAGAAGCTTAGAGAGGACGTTTTGCTCTAAGAAGATTGCAATCTGGCCAAATAATAGCTTCTGACCTTGACGAATAAATTGCAACCTGGGTAAGATACATCTAACAAATTTGATCTGTACGGAAACATAGCATTTATGGACGTTTCTATATTTAAACACTCTTAAAAGCATTTTTCAGAAGAGATCATGGTCTAAATACATGTATGTTTCCCAGGTCAGAGGTCAGATTAAGTTACAAGTCGACTTTTAGACAAATAAAGACGGGATGCAAACCTGGAACCACTTGGCCTGGCGGAGAGACGCCAGAGCAGCCAGGCATTTCTGCCTGTCCAGAGCGTCCTGGAGAGAGCTTTCCGCGCACGGTTCTAGTGACGAATGGAGTAAGAAGAGAAGGTACAGTTTGACCAAGGGGGGTTCTGTCATCCGGGCAGGGGGTAGACGCAATGTTCACGTGCCCACAGGCAAGAGGAGGAGGGGGAACTGTTTGTTTTTGAGGTAATTTAACTTGGCAAGACATCATTCACTGTAAATGTGTACGTATAACCTAGTAGACCTGACGGATTAGAGTTCATTGTTAAAAAAAAAAATAGACATGTTAACTGCAAGATTAACTGAAAGTTTCTTTCAATAATGCAACATTTAGAAACTTCACACCCCCGTCCTCTTTGGGCAAACTGCAACCCTCCCCACCCCCTTCCGAGACAGTTTCCAGTTGGTCAAAAGTCCAGCGCCCCTAAAAATTGACAAACTAGAAAGTTTGGTTGAGAAAGTCAATTTGCAACCACAGCAACAATAACAATACTTTGATTTAAATGCACTCCCTTGTGAACAGGGTAAATACTGCAGCAAAATACATGTGGCATCTGTTCTACAAGTGAACAGATTAATTCGCAAAAATGGATTTTACTGGAACGGAACTGATGAAAAGCTGAAGTCTCTACATATGTAAATAACTTTTGCACTCTCAGACTGGTGAAGGATCTAGAGTTTCCAATATATTACATATAGTTGAGTATGGAAAATATTAAAAAAATATATTGTAAAGCATCATAAATAAATAAAAAAGAATAAACAGATACATATTAAACTGAATTCATTTTTGCTGCAATGCAAACCCTTTTTATCGCTTAAATACGTTCGAAAGATTTACAAGTTCTTTTCAATGATACGCTGAACAATAGCAAAAAAAAGGGCAATACTTAAACCATTAAAAGCACCCAATATTTGGGCCAGATGGAATCACCACTGATCCACATGACATCAAATTTTAATGCAGCTGGACTGTAAATGGTCACTCCAAATGAAAAGCTTGATTTCAAACCTCCAGCTGCCTCTTTTTCAACCTGCTCCCTGACAACGGGCGATGTCAGATGGATGGTAAGTTTCAGAAGAGGCTCCTTTGTGCTCGTAACAATAATAGCAGCTTTTTGGATAGATGGGTTGATGACGTATTTGTCTTCAGTAACATCCTTTGATGAGAGGAGGAAAGTGAGAAGTAACATGTCAATTAATTTGTCATAACTATTGGTAACCAATGCCCAGGCCCGCAGAATTCCACAAAACTGGACTTGAAACAATCACAAAGTTTGACACATGCCTCGCCCCTTGAAAGTGACAAATACACAACCTTTATGAACTCTGAGAGTTTTCCAGAAATCAGCCTGAGCAGAGAACTGGTGGGCATGTCTCTGGAGAGAAGGACCAACTCTAGATCCATATCTTCTTTCAGCAGGAGTCCTTTTGCCACCAGGCCCACTCTTAAAACCCCACGAAGTTTAGTCGGAGCCGAATCACTGCACAACAGAAAACATAAAGACACCTATATATGCATTACTGAGACACACCTGCTGTGATGTGCACATTGATCAAGTCTAAAGCTGGTTTGTGCAATTGCGCAAACATCACATTTGTGATGCAGTGATTTGTAGTAAAACAAAATCAATATTTTAGTAAATACATTGCCCATAAATTAAGGATGCCTCTTCATTAATTCTCCAAGCAGTAGACACAGAGAGACACACACCTTGCAGTAGCACCAGCAGCATCGCTCTCTTTTTCCTTTAGCCAATCAGAGACAGCCTTCAGGCCATGCTCCATGTGAGACACCACGTTCTGCACCGCATCCAGCTGATCTGCTGATGGATACACAGCAGAATGCTTGGCCCTGATGTAGCGATCCTCATTCAAAAAAGTGCGCTGGGGTGGTGGCTTCACTGGGTGATGCTGCTGTTAACAGATGAAGTTGAATTAATGACACTTGAGTGAGAATGTTCCATTACTACGTCCCATATTCCAATGGTCTCATGTTATTCTAAGCAATCAAGAAAGGTCTACTAGATTTTCAGAAAACTTGAAGTCTATGAACCAATTAATCATTTACCAGACAAAGAGAAAGACATGTAGAATTAATTGCATTGTTAATAATGGTTCTCCTGGAGGCCTGAGTAGCTCAGCGATTATTGACGCTGACTACACCCCTGGAGTCGCGAGTTTGAATCCAGGGCATGTTGAGTGACTCGGTTGGTAGGGAAGGTTGAGTCACATGAGGTAACCTCCTCGTGGTTGCAATTAGGGGTTCTTGCACTCAATGAGGCGCGTGGCAAGTTGTGCGTGGATCGCAGAGAGTAGCAGGTGCCTCCACATGCTGTGAGTCTCTGCAGTGTCATGCATAGCAAGCCACGTGATAAGATGTGCAGATTGACAGTCTCAGAAGCGAAGGCAACTGAGATTTGTCCTCCGCCACCCGGATTGAGGTGTGAAACCGCACTACCACGAGGACCTACTAAGTAGTGGGAATTGGGCAGTCCAAATTGGGAGAAATGGGGATTAAAAAAAATAATGGTTCTCCTGTTAATTTCTTCTCACTTTATGCAAACTTATGTCTGCAAATTATTATAATTTTTTTTTACTACGAGGACCTACTATGTAGTGGGAATTGGGCAGTCCAAATTGGGAGAAATGGGGATTAAAAAAAATAATGGATCTCCTGTTAATTTCTTCTCACTTTATGCAAACTTATGTCTGCAAATTAATATAATTTTTTTTTACTGACAACAACCCACATTTATAGGAATATACGCAACTTACCTCTCCTGGGCGCAAATGCTCTTCTTCCCACTTTCTGTACTCAACTATGTAATCATTGTACAGCCTGAGGTCTTCCTCATAACACAAGCAGTCATACCAATAACGCAGCTCTTCATATCTGCAAAATAATTGTGCAAAGTCGTTTCATTTGCATCTTTTGAGTTTCCACAAATAACTTGATCAATTAATGTCTGTGGTTTTGAGTCATTCATGATTACCACTTCTAGCCAATGAAAGCAAATTTTAGTGTTAAGCGTAACTAGAAAAATGTATAAACTACTATTGAAGTTTCAATGTCTTCATGACTTTTATACATTTTAGCACTTTGTTGCTTTTCCAGACCTCCCAGTCAAGTTTTACTGATTATCCCATGGCCTCTGAAAGCATTTTTTTAAGCATCTCTCATGGTAAGCACAGCCGTTTTGAGATATTACAGTGTAAGAATGGACCAGGTACCGTTCGAAGTCCTGAGGGTGAAGGCGGACACCCTCCTGAATAAGATTATCCCAGTAAAGCAGCTCCTCATAGGCCTGGTGCTCGTCCCAGGCGGGTGGCGGTCGAGGTGGAAGAGGCCCTTCCCTCCTCCTCGGAAAATTCCTCATTTGAGCCATAATCTTCAACAATGACCTGCACACAAGTCCCACAACGTACATGGTTAATAATCCATTCAAATAGACGACTTCGTTACAACACGCATGGTGTTTGTATTGTGGGTGTTAGCCTTTTGCGTTTTAAAAAACATAGCGTTCCTAAGTTAAAAAAAAAAAAAAAACCGGTAGAACTTCTACTTCACAACACTACAATTAATACTAATAAAGCATTTGTTAATAACAAAGCATCTACTGCACACTAGATATGATTCAGTCGCGTTAGCACGCGTGCGGAGAAGCCGTTTGCTAAACCTATGCTGGAAAACAATCGAACGTATTTACCCACTCATCCATTACTGTGTAATCAAGACCTTCTATATTTCCTTAGAATGGACGTAAATATGGTGGGTGCAGTTATTCACTTATGTGTAAAGTTACTCGGGTTTGTTTTACTCACCGTACGTGCTTTAGTCAGTCAATTAACGCACTAGCGTTCCACTTCCGGGCCGCGCGATGACCTTACAGCGCATGTGCAGACAAAAAATAAGTGCGCCTAGCGGAATCACGAGGAACTGCATGCACGGACTGAAATGAGTAAACCACTACCGAAGTCCCTTTCAAGGCAAGTCAGTCCACTCGGCGGACATATTAGGAACGCTTCCGGGAAGCTATTTTTTGTGGATTGGCTACAACGGCATACAAACGTAAATACTTGAATGGGAAAAGTTGGTCAAAATCACGATAAAAGAACGTTTTAAATCAGCAGTTAAATCTGGTATCATAAAATGGTATCATAAATTGTGCTTCTTTAGCTCAGGTCACGCTAAAACACTTTTTTTAGGCCGGTCCAACTAAAGCTGCATACACACTGCCAGCTACTTTGTTGCTGTATGTCGCCAGCGGCTTGCGGTTAGGTCGCTAGACTAAACAGCACTGTTTCTTTACAATTATTATTATTATTAAAATATTAGGATCACGTGAGCTCTACCATCTTCTACCATCTTCTCTCATATTGCCTGTCGCTCCCGAAAGTTGCTCTTCATTTGAAAAGTTAAACTTGTCTCAACTTTGTCGCTGGACACGCACATCTGGTCGAGCGAAATAAGGAGCGACAGCCAAAACAAGAGAAGACGGTAGAGCTCACGTGATCCTTCTCTCTCTCTCTCAGCTCCTGCAGTAAGATTAAGATTCAACTTTATTGTCATTGTGCAGAGTACAGGTACAATGAAATGCAGTTGTTTTCACATATCCCAACAAAGCTGGGGTCAGAGCACAGGGTCAGCCATGAAACAGCACCCCTGGAGCAGATAGGGTCAAGGGCCTTGCTCAAGGGCCCAACAGTAGTATCTTGGCAGTGCTGGGGCTTGAACCCCCAACCTTTCGGTCAGTAACCCAGAGCCCACCCTCTGCTGGAGCTAATCAAACTGGGTCCTGTCAAGCTTGAAGTCCTGTCGGACTTCATTCAGCCGCAGCTCCTGCACCAGCCAGTGGTACTCACCTTGCTGACTCCGAAATTTAATGGTTTTGTGGACAAAGACAGACCGGCGTTTGCGATTTTGCCAAGAAAAGTGATTCGCTGTCAACAGCAATGGAATGGCATCCGGGAATGTCATTTATAAATGTTACTAGGCAACCAGTAGTGGGAACTCCCACTAGCGACCTAAACGCCAGCCACTGGCGACCTGCAGTGACAAAGTCGCTGGCAGTGTGAACTCAGCTTGAATGCAGCTTTAATGTGCATACTCTTTCTCGAGTTGACTGTCAAGCGATGTCTGTATCTAAAAGATGGTTGTTTATTTTACCTGTAAGGCGGGACTTCCTTTTCTACATCCGCCATAGTGGCCGTTTCAATTTCTCCCACTTATTTTAATACTTTTTTTGGGCAAACAGTCTTTGCTACTACCCTGCTTTCCAAAAGGCATAAATGTTCAGAGGGCACTTTAATTGTCATACAATATTGTTTCAAAAAGAGTCTCCAAAAAAAAACTTCAGTTCTGAATGACCATTAGTTTTGAGCCTCAGACCATTCAGCCCACCAAATCTTTTGTAGAGAAAAGCTGTCTTCGAAGAGAATAGAGCTTAGGGATCAGTGCTGGATAAATTACTTTCAAAAAAGTAATCCACTACTGATTATGTCTCTACAATTATAATCTGATTACTTGCCAGATTACTAATGACATTACTTTGAAGTTACTTTCTAAAACTTATCAAACCTGCAAAGAAACAACAACAACGTGACACTAATAGCTCTTTTAATAGGCTACTTTAATATTGACTGAAAACAATAACAAAATCACAGAAAAATAACAAAGACAGCAACTTGGCTAAAGAGATCCAGTACATTTCTAAAAATGCAATTTAATTTTCTTATCCCAGATATGCTGCAGTAGTATCTTCAGGTGGGTGTGTGTGTGTCCACTATCTATAACATTAGCTGTGTGTGGCATGTATGTGTATAGTTGTGGCCAAAAGGATTGGCAGTGACATACATTTTGTGTTTTGCGAAGTTTCTGCTTCAGTTGTTGTGGTGTTGATTAACATTGTTTCTAGATTATTGTGTAGAGTGATCAGATGCATTTTAAATAATTGCAAAAAGCTTCATTGGCCAAAAATAATTAACTTTATCTCAAAAAAGATAAAGTTGGCCACTGTTCGTAACCAACTTGTTTTTGAATGTTATATAGATGTCGTCCTTACATTTTTATTAGTTCTTTGACTGCAGATTTGATTATTGGTGCATTGATGTCAATTATTGAATGTGCAAGAGCTTGCTTAGCCATATTATCCACCTCCTCAGTACCCTCCACTCCAACATGAGCAGGTACCCATAAGACAACAATAATTTTTCTTATTTGACGTCTTCTGAACAAACCTTGATTTCCTTGCCTAGATGAGGATTTGCCACTCATTAAACTTGTAAGTGCTGAATATGAGTCAGACCAAATCACAACATGTATTTCTTCCACCCACTGTAAAGCCAACTGAATTGCATTCCTCTCTGTTGTATAGACTGATGTTCTTTTAGCAATTTTATATTTAAAATGAGGTATGAACACTGCTGCAGCTGTACGTCCAGAATCAGGAACTTTTGGACCATCAGTGTGCATTTGCATAAAAAGGAAGTACTTTTCATTCAGGTACTGTATATCCTTAGCATCACACCTTTGTTTATAATTGATCATATTTAATATCTGGTGATCAACTGATGGCACTGGGAAAAACCAAGAGGGTGAGACTGACACAGACACGGTTGGGCTAATATCAATATTATGTATTAATATGTGTTAAGCCTTCTTGTTTGCAGTCCATCCATTACTTTCTAACGTGTTACACCCAACACTGTTAGGGATTAGCATTTCTGAATGAAACACAACTTACTAGGCTACAATATATAGGGTGTATTAGTAAATAACTGGGTCATTCCTACAATGCAGTACATTTTCATGTCTCTATTATGTGTATTATAAATGGATAAAACATTAAACTCAGAATTTTAATGATGGAAATCTTATTAATTGGTTTTATTTCATCACAATATCGCAACAAAATGAACACGGGGTGAATTTGTAATAATTTTAACTGGCAATTACTTATTTCTCTAATCAACAAAGTATTTTTTCTTGGAAATATTGTTTCCTATAAATCCTACAAAATTGCAGTATATATCACTTTCCGTTTCCCTTTCCCTAACAACAGCCAGTTCTTTCATGACATCCTCTAGGAAGTGAAATTTTTTGGAGGGAAAAAAATAGCACAAAAATCAGTATGTTTTTGCAAATGATTTTATGAATTCAGGGATGTTTTGTATTATTAGTTGGTTTGCTTACCTCTAGAACATACACTTTTACAGAAATTTAGTGTGATATCAACATTTCAGAAGATGGTTAAAAACATCAACTTTAACTTCATGTTGACACCCTCGTCTCTCCATCGATTGAATACGAGCAACTGGCTACCTTTAGCTCTTTATTTCCACCCAGTTTATTTACCATTATGTAAACAATGAAGTTATTATTTAATAAAGTTTAAGTACCTAAGCTTCACCAGAGAATATTTCTGAATGTTTGGTATAGGCCCTTTTATAGAAATACATCCCTAAATGACGGAACAAGATTGTTATGGAGGGGAAAATATAAATAAATGTATGAAGATTAGTTCGGTATTTAACAAGGGAAATGTGGTTTATGTTCGCTTGGTTCTGTTTTATTATGTTTAATGCTTTTTAATGTAAAATAACATCATAAAAAGCCTCCAGACAATTGGAGGGATAACAGATGGATTAAATTATACAATAATATGAACATAATAATTGTTCAAATTCAGCATTTATCCACAGCAACATATTTGCAAGATAAACTGTGCAAAGGAAAACAATGTTACACATACAATTACAAGCTTTTGTCTCACAGTTAATAATATTGTTGATATTCCTCATGTACAAAGTTACATCTCAGGATCTATTAACTTTCAGTGAACTAATAGTAAAAAAAAATATTATTTGTTTCAGTAAAACAAATAATACTGTAATATGTTTTCCGTGAGCTCTGCCCAATTTCAATTCTGTGTTACCCATTGCGAATTGTCTTAAAGTTACACAGGATCAATCAATACTTTAATTACTAAATCCAAAGTGTATCCCCTAATGAAGGTCCAAAAGAAAATAATTACTGCTATCCGTTACTCTAGCATGAATGTATCCAGCCAAATTCTTATTATAAATGCTCAATAATGCTACATGGAGTATTAGGAATGTTCATCTCATGCTTTGTTTATCTCTGTGCAAATTTGCTTCAATAAATACTTTGTTAAGCCATTTGATCAGGTCTAAATTCATTAGGTGCTGTTTTTAACAGGCCTGTTAAAGGCCAAAAGGCCTACCTTAGAGGACCTTAGTGGCCCCCCTTGACTCTGGCTACAATGACAGTCCTATTAAACATAACAGTTTAATTTATTAGAAGCTCATTTTGAGTAATGTTTCTTATGTTATTCT